>NW_027271111.1:0-192500 GCF_040938485.1 Diadema antillarum
TTGGGTGGCCATCCAAATTGTAATAATTTGTGATTTTAAAAAAAGAGCAGCAAAGCAGTACCGTCTGAGCGGTGACCACAAAAAAAAGTTGCAATTTTTTATTTCACAATGCACTGCATGCGTCACTCCTTCCTCTTTTACCAGTACACTGCAATACATTGGAGTGGCATTCGCATGCACGAGTAATCTTTGTATGTTAGCAAGCATATCTCATATTCACGTACAAGTATGTTGTGTGCAATCATTTCTATCACTTGTTTTTACAGTTGCATTTGTTAAAGTACATGTACATTGAGAATGAGAAAAGATTTTGGCTCTGATCAGCATCAGCGGGACCAAGAGGTTGGAAGAAACTTCTATTGAAGGGGGAAGACGTTGCACAACACAATTGTCTTGGCACTAAATAGTTTACTCAGGGGGTACAAGGTTGACCTCGGGTCAAATTTCGATGCATGCACCAGTTAGCTCTTCCCAAATGACTGCGACCCAAATTTTAAAGTTTTTTACAGCACTGGAGAACGAGGAATCAAAAAGAGGCAATCATGATCTCAGCCGAAATTTTGAATTTTGTTCACAATGAAAACGTACCTATTGTCTCCAATTAAGATTTCAACAAAGTATTCATAAATGCATTAATCAGACAATTCCAACTTCATCGACCTGTATGCTATTCCTCGACAATTACATATCGTCGCTGGGGTGACATGACCTTGTATCTGCAATTTTAGTGAAAATGACTTTTTTGCATTTATGGTCAAATAATCAGTTAAGTGATGTCCTGTCCAAGTCCTAGGTGTCTTACCCCAAAAATGAAGCCACCATGGCACGTCAAAGGAACGGCTGTCCCATTCGGTATAGTGCTTTGGCCGCCATGTTTTTTGGCTCTCCTGAACATTTGACATTTTGTAGATACGAGGTCTCCTATCAGGACAACTACTCACAATCAGACGGACACCAACAGGCATCGGTGTCCTCCGATTCGAAAGGTGAGTCACTCACCTGATTGGTGACCTCCATAGTGCTGGGGTTGTACGTCGTGATGCCATGGCTACCCACGCTGAAGATTCGTTTGTACCTGCCGATTCAAAGTTCACAAATCAACATTTGATGCAAATCTGACTGGTCAGCAATGCAGAACATGTACACTGTAACTTCCATTCAAAACCTCCCATAGAGATACGAACAGATATCACACAGAATATCATAGTTTTGTAATGACAAGATAGGAGCAGCAATTCTAGACAACTATATTACAGTTTGTACTTTTACATACTGATGACAGCCCAATGAACAATTTCACACTTCAAATACTCTCCTTTGGAGGATTCTAGCTATCTTATCAAAGGATTATACAGAGCACTTGCATTCTCAAATGCTAGACTCCAACAGCAAAGGTTAGAAAAGTTGGGGTTTTTCACAACATACATGAAACTACAACGTTGTACAGTCATGTACATGTAGGAATGATGTTAACCATGGAGTACTGAAACAAGTGCAAGCAGTTTTCGCGATACAAGGTGTAGAATGCCAAGACGAAGTTTGGAATAGATGATCATATGAGCCTAGAAATTGAAACCTCACAGGCACCTGCCATTTTCTTTCAGAGCTGTGAGGAGAGTCCCAAATAGGGACAGACTTGTAGCCACTTTTATAGAAGTTCTCTGTGTTCCATTGCTGCTGCAGGTAAATGCATTTTGCTCCTTCATATTTCACATGTTATAGTGAATTGTCTTTTATGTACATATCATGCCGACACACTTTCTAGTCATGACCCACCTTATATCATATTTTGTATCTAGCTTGTTTGTTTTTATTTTTTGCTATATGTATAGATGTCAAGTGAAATATGAAAATAAATGTGCATCGACACAAGTTAGAAATCTGAATTTGTTTGTGATTATAAACACACACATTTCAGTGGCATTTCAGTGCCAGCATCTCTTGCGAAGTGCACATCCATGTATGAAGGCATATTTACCACAAAAACAATTTCGCATGTTGCCATATCGTAAAGGACAGACATTTAGCCACACTACTCAGCTCTGTTGACTGTACAAGTGGGGAAACAAAAAGTGTCTTTCGTCATTGAATTGCGCAATTGTTGCCTACATTGCCTTGCCTGGGAAAGGTTACTTTCTATACAAGGAAAATGTAATACAGATTTCATTGCCTTAGTGAAACAAAATAACCATCTATCCTGTATTCAAATGGAAATGGGAAATGGGAAGATGGCAAGTCTTTGATTCAGGCAGACTTGTGGAAACAACATTTCCATGCCAAAAGTGTCATAATAGCGTAATTTTAAGGCAAGGAAATTAATGAAAAGCTCTCTGAAAAAAAAAAAAAAAAGGTTTTTGGTCATTTGTCTAAGATTTTTATTTTCAGATGCCCATAGAACTCAGTGTTTAAAGGGGATGGCTAGTAACTGATCAGTGGGAATCAGTGGGATTGCTGAGGGTTGATTGTTCCAATCCTTGTGGGATTCATTTAAGAGTACATTATATATCTATTCTTGTGTGAAAACTATTTGCTTCAGAATGGTCTCATATTCAAGTAATGTGCAGTTTAATGTTTCCAGGTAAGCCTCCCTGGTCAGTGACGGGGCATTAATCTGCACATTACTTAAATATGAGACCGTTCTGAAGCCAATAATTTTCACACAACAGTAGATATATAATGTACTCTTAAATGAATCCCACAAGGATTGGAACAATCATCCCTCAGCATTCCCACTGATTCCCACTGATCGGTTACTAGCCATCCCCTTTAATGACCTTGTTGTATGGCCACCACTTCCTAAAAATTGACTCAAATTTGGTAAGACTTTTTTAAAGTCTGTTGATTGTTACTGCACTGCTTATATTCCATGTTGTTAGCCTCTTCAGGGGTAGTAATACATTTTGCTAGAGCAATTGTTGTACTGCCTGAAATGTCTTCTTTTTTTTTTCTTAATGGGTACAATCTCATCGCTAGTCCCATTCTACCTACAATGTACAATGCTTGAGGTTATACAGATACTCACTTTCCCCTCCAAGAATGTTTAGTGGTGAAGTAACTGGCTACGTCTTTGTTTTCACTCATCGCCATGGTGACAATAGTCTATGTACAGATTCTGGAAGAGAATAACGGTATGAGAAACACATGTACAAAGAGAAAAGTTAAATGAAATGCAATTATTGGTTCAGTGGATAAGACTCTCGACATTTAAATGGAGGCCCAGAGTTCAAGTTCTGCCAAGTGTTTACATTGTATGTCACTGGATGAGATGTTCTTAACCTTGCCCCTCTCGACCCAGGTGTAAAAATTGATACCTGGGTAAAAATACTGGCAGAGCCCTCTGGAAGAGCATTGTTCTTATTGTTCTGACAGTTTCTCACTCGGATAAATTTCCCCTGTTTCATCACACACACACATACACAAACACCAGGGAATAATTTTTCAACTCAAATTTGATTAGCAATTTCATCTGATGAACAATATTTCAAATGGCATCCTCTGCACTTCTATGGAAGAAAAGCAGTGGTGTAAGAATGCATAGCAAATTGGGATGCGATACAAGGAAAATTATTCCCTGCACACACAAGGGAAAAAAATGTTCATTCACACTTTAAAAATTACAAGTAGTTTGTCTCATGTGACTGGACAGTACTTTCATGCCCTATGCAATGCTGTGAAATGCCCAAGTTCCTAAAACTGCAAACTCAAGCACTATGCCTTGAGATCAAGGTTTCCTCCAAAGTGTTCCAATTTGGCAATTTATTTCGTACAGACTGGTGACAGAGGATATCAAATTCAGTATAAAAACAACAATCTACAGAAATGTAAGGCAACAATTCTCATTTCCAGGTGTAAACTTTGTAAAATATGTAAAAAATCAATGCGCAAAGTGCCACGCAAAGGTTGTATACTATTGAAAGTCAAAGGATGAACGGGAGGTATGAGATGAGTCATAGAAAAATGTCTTTTCAGGTTCGAGACCACATGGGATCAGTGTGGAAATGAACAAGCGAACGTATGGTACCAGGTAAGAAACGTATGTAGGCCTAAATCTATATCATAAAAGTAAGCCTTTTGTTTGTGAAATACGTAACTTATACAGGCGACAAAATTTGTGTTTCTTTTTCATCATAGAGCAATAGCACTCTTTTGACTCAGGGCGCTCTCACAGCATAAATGTGTGAAAGGAGCGCCCCGGGCCGGGGTTACTGACAAAAGGGTGAGTTTGTGCATGTTCTGACTTAAATCAGAGATTATTTGACAAACAGGTGCGAAAGTACACTTCAGTTCACTAGCGCCGGAATGTTCCTTATCTAGTCCTGTTTCCTAGAATAGCCAGCTAAAAAGGGAACTTACTGGGACAAAGTCAATGATACAGTCATCACCACAAGAAAAAAGGGGGATCTCATGCAATAACACATTAGACAGTACTTAGTCTAATGTTACACATCAAGGCCCACATCAATTCAATTAAATTAATTACGTCTACAGTGGGACAGATAGACGTGCATACGATACACAAACCGTACCCTCCCCCTGCCGGACAAACGATCAGCTCAGGGCAGGGTGCATTTTTGCGAGCGCTACAAAATACACACACTGCAGTGCATATCACTGTAAAGTAACTCAGCATGCACCTCCCTTCCGCTTGCATGAAACGGCAACAAACACTAAAGAGTTTTTGAAAAGTTCTACCAACCTACATCATTTGTCTCAAGTTCATACTCACTACGGTGAGAGTCATCAAATCAGTGATGCGGAATGCTCATCTTTTAGGAAGCGTTTAGCTCGGGAGTTTGCGACAAGCAGGTCGCCATCTTCCTACACTAGGAAAACACTGCGCGTGCGCGGTGGGCGTGTGCACTTTACACGTAATCGAGTACTATTACTCAGTAAATCAGTACTCTTGGCACAGACGTAGCTGAAAAGAAAAAAGGACAGTTCTTTACTCTAGTTGAGACAAAATGACAAGGAAGGGAAACAGAATAAAACAAACAATGACAGAATAAAATCAGAAAAACACGAAAAACAAATAACATTAAAAACCGTCGCTCTGTGTTCAAGTTTTGTAGAAAGTGGCGGAAGGGGCACCTCTTTATTACCTACCCCTCTTCGCTTACAGGTGGCAGAACATAAAGTAGGAGGGAGAGTTAAAGCATTGGAGTGTACAGTGACGTGAAAGTGTATAGAGTGTGAAAGCATAGAAAATAAATCATAAGTCTGTTAAAACTATATTTTTCCAAAATACTGTAGTCATTTGGTGGCCGTGGCTGGGCACGCTTTCTTTATCGCTTTAGATATCATTGATGTAAACTCCTCAAAATAAGTTCTGCAATTAAAGTTTGATATATCATATTTCTCTTATACCCGCATTATCTTCATTAAATATGACAACATAAGAAAGCCTGGTTAATTATGTTTGAAATGACACCTCACTTGCTATGATAGGGTTTTCTTGTAATGTGCAAAAAACAGCTGAGTATGGGCCTTTGATAATGTAGTTTTGATGAAAAAAAAAGGCCACTGGAATAAGCAATGCTGACATGAGAGCACTTTAAAAAACTCCCATCTCCTAGACATTAGATGACTGTTTGGTCGACCGTTATGTTCAATTTTACTCTGCATATACTACTGCAGTCAAGGAATGATAATCTCACAATGCATTGTTTTGAAGCACATCCCTTCCCTGAAACGACAAAGCAAATGGGAATTACACTGTTTGACATACCACGTTTGCTCTATTTTGCAACATTTCACATTTGACTTTTCCTCATACTCAGTTGTACTGCACATTCCAGGAATGCGTAATGTAAACAAGTGAGTTGTCGTTGTAAAGAAAATTAATCATGCTTTCTTATGATGTCACATTTGAATATGAAATGATGTAGTTTTAAGAGAGATATGATACATCAAATTGGAATTGCAGGACTTTTTTGAGGGGTTTAGAAAACAAGTGGTCCAAAGAAGTTTCTTTGAGGTACACCACAGGTGATATGTTGCAAAATAGATGTATGGCCATTGATGTAAACAAATTGTTTGCGATTTAGTGAGGTAATTCCTGAACCACCCCAAGGTCGTCCCTCGATTATCATAATGGGATAATTTATAAAGAAGTATTTTGTGGTCGATACGGGTATCGAAGGCCTTGGGAAGTCCAGGAATACACCTTTAATATGATCAAATTTATCAATAGCTTTTGAGACTTTTATCAAGGAAGACAAGGACTGCATGAGTTTTTTGGGGGTTTTTTTTTTGCCGAAAACTAGATTGAACAATCATCAGAAGTTATCAGAACAAAATATCATGCTTATTGAGAAAATCCAGAAGTCTAGAATAAACAACTTTTCCTAGTAATTTAGAGGTAGTGGATAATAAAGATATTGGTCTATAAGTGGGCCTAAAATGGATCGCCGGGGGCACCCCACATCTTATCGACATCAATATTTTGATTCTAAAACTTCAAAAGTAACAAACTGCTTACGATCACTTAAATAACTTGCAAACCATTTATGTATTACTCTACAAATTCAATACAAATAAAGCTTATGTAACAAAAATGTCATGATTAAGAGTATCAAAGGCTTTACTCAAATCTATTAAAAAAAACTTAACATTATATTTCTATTATCCAGAATATTTCCAACTTTATGAACAAATTCAATAATAGCAGAAGATGTTGAGTGACCCTTAGCTCTCTAAATCCATGTGGCTATTTCGATATTACACTTATCCAACAGGTTTTCTCAGGAGTATCAATGAGCAGATAAACCACCTTGCAAATTAAAGACTTGGAGTGGTTCCTTAGACATGGAGCACGGAGGACACTGAATCCTAGTTTGTTCGCTTCTTTTGATTTTTTTTTTGTGCGTATATGATTTGTTTTATGATGTTCCATCCTGTTTCTAAGACAACTGACATATCGTTTCGTTTGACTATTATTTCATGACTAATTTACTCCTCATGAGGGGGCTGTATTCTACAAGCTATTAGGGCTTTTAGCAGTGCCCTCCATTTCCGACTTCTTTTCCTTGATATGATTCAGTTACAGTTTGCAAATGCAATTCCTTAACCCTCTGAGTGCCACATTACTTCCCTCTTCATAGGTTTGTGTGTGAAATTTGTGCAAATTTGACTCATTGGCATAGAAAGGTTAAACTATGCTTTGTTTAATTGTAAATAAAAAAAAAAGAAAATGAGCTCCATCCCTCGATGATGTCTATCAAGAGAGAGTTGCTTCCATACTGCGGAAGATTGATGCAGGACCCCACCCACCCACTCAACGAAAACTTTACCTTCAACCGTTCAGGTATTCGCTTGTGTGTTCCACGTACTCAGAAAACCCGTTTCAGGCAATCGTTCATCCCTAACGCCATACATCTCTATAATGCGCAAGTCTGAAGGTCTGTGTCACACCCGTCATGAATACCTTACCCAGATATCAATTGATCGTAATAACTATGGATAATCTTTTTTTTTTCTTTTTTTTTCTTTTTTTGGTGTATCAGATGTAACATTGATGTAACATTACATTGATTACGTAATTCTGAAATATTTGTGTGTAAGAAAAATTTACTCACACAAACACACACACACACGCGCACCCATACACACACTCACACATACAAAATACATACCACCCTTACTCACACCATACCTTGTATTACTCTCAAATGTTATTGCACAGATATACATCTCACCATGTATACATATTTTCGTAACTTAAACTCATATGTTGTAATTAAAGATTGTATTATATTGGTTTTTTTTTCTTTAAACGAAAACATTATATGAGTTATTATTGAAAGTTTTTTATGACTTTATATGATACAGAATATTTAGCCAAAATTGATTTACAAGTTGTATATTATCCATATACTTGGTCTATTTCATATGCTATCCTTATGTATACATTGGGCAAGCGGAATTATATGTTATGCAATATGTACCTTTGAATTATAATGAATTTGTCAATTTGTAATATGTAATTGTATTTTTTTTTTTTTTTTGTCTTGTTCACTATGTGGACTACATGTAAAAAACCAGTGAAAAGAGAATTTCCTTTATGGACAATACTAGTAAAGCAATTCATTCATTCATTCATTCATTCATTTCGCTTGTAAATGCAAAAGTCACATTTCATTTTTATTTTGTACTCTTTATTTTCATTTTTTGTATTATTTATATGCAAATGTCATGTTGTACTCTTTACTTTTGTCTGCAATTAAATAAAATGAAATGAAATTAAAAATAAAATGTTGTATTTTTGACATGGAGAATCTACGTTTAAGGCCTGGATCGTGTAGGCCTAAAGGGGATATTCGAGATCGTATAAAATAGATGGAGACAGAGCGGGGAGTATGGAGGAGGAAGAGTTGAGGGTGTATGGGGGGGGGGGGGGGGGGGACAGATGTTACTGGAGAGTCACCCGAGTGTGAGGGTGAGTTTATGATGTGAAACAGCAGGGATCCCACCTCCCTGGAAACAGTGAAGGACAGACATCTGGATCTAGGATTGTTTGTTTGTTTGCTTGTTTGTTTGTTTGTTTGTTTGCTTGTTTGTTTGTTTGTTTGTTTGTTTGTTTGTTTGTTTGTTTGTTTGTTTGGTTGGTTGGTTGGTTGGTTGGTTGGTTGGTTGGTTGGTTGGTTGGTTTTGTTGGTTTTGTCTATTTGTTTGTTTTTATCTTATTTTTGATTGTTTTGCTTGTTAAGCACCTGCATGTTAAGGATTCCTTATCATTGGTAGGGTCCATCATTGAACGCTGGATGGCGCTCTTGCTTTTGCGACCTACGGAGCGATAGGATGCTCATCCGAGGATATGAATATTCTTTAGGATTAGGGTTAGTTTACCCAGTGTATTACCCTATCTAAAGGACACCGAGATCGACGTTACCCTAACTCAGTCTCTAACCCTAACCCTAATCCTAATCCTAAACTGAGTAAACTCTAACAGCAATCCTACAGCATCATGTCCTCGGCTGAACATCGCTCAGCATAAAAAACATAACAATTAACATTAACTCCAACATAAAAATTATGCTATCGCAATTGTCTATATGATTTGCCAGAAAGTATCATACGGCGAAGGCAGCGATGGTCGACTGCAGTTATGTGTCATGAAGCCATATTTTCAACATTATCAGTCCGCACATTTGCTACATAGGCCTACAACTTACTTATAAAACCATTGTGATTAACAGACTAAAATTATTTTGACATAATAAGGATATGCATAATGTGTTGTCTTTTTATACGGGGCTTTCCCTGTACGTATAGAATACAAAGATGTTAGAGGAACCATGTTGTCATCTCTATAATATACTGTCAGGAAGTGTATAATATTTCATCTATGACGAGGGTATGTTTTGATGTTTAAGGAATCTAATAACACCGATGGAAGATAAGGTGGAAATCACAATATGGGTGGAAATGAGCTGCATGGCGGAGGTATGAGCCCGCCAAGGGCTTTTCTGGCTGTGTTGTTTTACAGCAAGTAGTGTTTTGCTTGCCAAAAAAAAATTGTTGTGTCAAGACTAGAAAATTCCCTTTTCATCAAAAACTTACAATTCTATATTAAAAAAACAGACAGCAAAAAGTAGGCGGAGGACACGTGGTTAAGAATTCTATGCTGTTGCTCTTTATCAATCTTACGTAAACAATGACAGTATAACTTTATATGTATGGAACCCTTTTTATTGAAATAACATACACTTTCTGATCATAGACGTATTATTAGTGGTGCTGTTTATCGCCAACCCATGTCAGACGGTAAAAATTTTGTGAAGTTCCTGTCAGATTGTTATTGCTTAATATTTCTCTTATGAATAACAACGATTGTTTCATAGTGAGGGATTTAAATCAACACCGATAACTGGAAAAAAAAAACGGTTTTCACAAGAGATATTAGACATTCTATTATTATTTCTAAGGAACCCTTCGTCGACTTTGTAAACTTTCCAAACTAAATCAATTGTTATTAAATTTGTCAATTTTCGGCTATTATTTCCAATTTGGAGAGTAAAGAATGTTTAGGATGTGATAATATCAGTAATTTCATGTAGAAAATATGCATTCTCTGGTAAATTCAGTGGTTTACATATTATTCAGTATACTATGTCACTATGTAATGGACGAGTCAAACTGCCATGATGATTTATAATTTATGAAGATTGCCAAGATTGTCCCATTATTAAAAGGGGCGATAAGTTATAGATATATTTAGATCTGTGATATTCTATATATCGAATTTCCATATGGTTTCATAGCACTGTAAACTCATATCTTACTCTCTTTTTGTAGGAAAATACCTTTGCCTATATAAATGAATTTTCTATACATGGTGGGCATTTTCCTGGACCTGTAATGATTACGACTCGATTAAGCATGATAAATCACTTTAAAAACTAGAACATTATATGGTATACATTATACGGCCTTGAAGTGGCTCCCCAGAAAAAAGCGGTAATTGTTTAAATATATATAGGTCTGTGTGTCTGTGTGTGTGTGTGTGTGCGTGTGTGTGTGTGTGTGTCAGTATTTGAAATTTATCAATTCCCGTCTTTATTAGAGTAGTTTACTGCGTTCGCTTATGTTCATAAATTATTATCTATTGAAATGCTTTATATTGCCGCTAATATCATGGTGTTTATTTCTTATTGTTCGCGAACGACATTCATTTTCTGTATGCCCAATGAAATCTGCAAACTCTTGCAAAAAAAAAAAAATGAATGAAGTAAAATTTGCAGTGCATTAAAGCAAGTATAATCATTATAACCTCCAAAAACTAAGTACATGGTCTTTAATAAATCGCTAGATGCACTGCCTGTTGATCAATTGTTAGTGGATATGACTCACTGCATTAGAGAGAATATCATTTATATACTATAAGTTCGTATTAACTATCGATTGCAAAATCAATTGTAAACTCAAATGAAAACATCATCCCGATAACATTTGTAAAAGTTGTCTCTCTCGAAATAGATGTTCTTAGTATAGACTATGAGCTTTATTTGCCCAAGACTTTCTTTTTTGCTATATTCTCCTTTTGCATAACCTTATTAACATTATACGGATAGCGAGCTTGAAGAACGGTCATAAAACTTTGTTAGAAAGGCTACGTCTTTTTAAGAAACGAACAGGCTTGGTATGATACTTTATGTTATTCTTTTACACAATCCTATAATTCCTTACTACAGAACTTTTCTTGTCGTAACTGAAGACAATTTATGTTACCTTTATGTTGCCTATAATATAAATATATATATATATTTTTTTTTTTGGAAGATATACTATGTTCTTGGAAAAATTATAGTTCCTTTATAAAAAGCACTATTCATCACGATGATCAAGATGATAAAAGCTTTGTCGCTCTTGCGAAAATTCTTTGCCCATAATTATGATGGTCCTATTCACGTATAACTATGGAAAGCACTTCATGATGGTCCGTCTTTTAAATTCGTTAAGATTAGATCAGGGTCCTGTTGCATAAAACTTTTTTAGCAACCTTAAAAAATTCGGGTTGGGATTTGCCCAACCTGAAATTTTAAGGTTGCTAACCTAAGAATGTAAAATCCGTTGCATAAAAACTCTGGTTGGGAGCTTCCAACCGGAATTTTGTGATTTCAACAGGAAAAAAATCCGGTTGGAGTTTTATGCAACGGGCCCCAGAAAACTTTTTGCCGTAGTTTCACAATAGATATCTCAGTACACACAGTCATCATTCTTTTTGTGCATTACTGTCCTATCGTGATACAAGCCATCTTTATAATTGACAACCCTTTCATGTTTTTTTTTTTTTTTTTAATCGTGTGGTCGCTCGTATTTCATTCTGTAAGTCGCAGTGCACCTCAGTTCGACTAATATCATTGTTTGAAATGTGATTTTACTATTTTGTTGTTCCTTCTCAAGTTCCTTCCCCCGCTATAGCTTTGTGCGTCTATCACTTCCCAGTCTTCGTACTTTAATGGTACATGTGCGTCTTCTCTCTTAGACCGATCTTTTAAATCGGGATTATTAATAGCTGCAGCGGTGCGAGTTCTTCGTCTTTTCTTTCTTTCTTTCTTTTCTTTTCTCATTCTTTTCTTTTCTTTTTAGTCTTTAAATGGAGGTAGGATAAAAAAAACCCAAATAGATATGAATTAAGATATGATTATGTATATACCTGCAGTCATACATCATCCGAGCCAAATATTGCGCAACAAGTTGCATTCGGTTAAATCTGGTTGACATGTCGCAAATTAATATCGCAAAATACAAGACAGCTATATTTCATCCTCCCTGTCTATTCGTTCGTTCCTTCGATATATGTGAATACAAAGGGTAATGTGGGATTTCTGTCATAATATGTAACAGAAAAAACAATCCGTGTTCAATTCATTTTTTTTTTCAATTCAGATTTATCTTTTTTTCGCGTATTTATATAAACGTAATACAAACTAAACACCCTTACCAATGCAGTTGCAAACAATATAATTTACAAGTATCAGGAGATTAAAAGTAGTCCTACATGACATCCAGTAGATGACGTAACAATGCGGGGAAAGAAACAAAATTTTAAGAGTCTCTCAATTTTTGTAGATCTTTTTAATCTAAATGGTAGAAACATATAGTTCGACTGGAGAGAGGACAAAAAAAATATATATATATACATAAACGCTCCTGCATAAGATTGCATGCATGTATGAACATAATATACACACAAACAGTGCATTACAAAATACAACATACATTTATTTAACTAAGCTTTGATATATGCAGAGGGACTTAAAAAACAACATAAACAATTTACAACACGCATTTACAAACAACAACCTGCCCCCTTGTGTGTTCATGCATGCGCTCATTTTTTTTAATACTGTCTCACTTTAATAGATGCAAATAATAATACTTATTATTCTTATCTTAAAATAAATAATCAACAATATTTGCAGGGTGTCAAGAATGTATCATTCTAATGTGCATATAGACTTACTATAATAGCTGCTCCGTGCTGTAGTCGAAGCACGTGGTATTAGTAAAGCTCTAGGGCAGCTACTAAAAATCACCGTATGCGAATTTGGAACGAAAAGACATAATGGTGTGTTCCTGGGTGAGACAACACGTAGATAAGTTGTTGTTGTTGTTGTTGTTTTTTTTTTTGATCAGCCAGCGAAACAACAACAACAACAACAACAAGGTAAAAGGGAAATGAATAAAATTGGATAATTAACTGAAAGGAGATCGACTGATTTTATTTGCGTATTTCTTTTTCATACATAAATGTAACATAAAGTCACTTCGTCAAAGATATTGAACATTGCTTGGATCTAACCATTGAAACAGCTAAGTGATAAATTGATTATTTCAAATGTCATAGACCGAAATCCTGAAAAGCTAAATTACTTCAAAACACCTACTGTCAGAAAATCATTTCTGGAACATGAAACAGATGAAACCTAACATAAACCATCATATTTTATCATTAGAATAGCATTCACTTTTCAACAGATTGAGACTATTATACTAAGAGATGATCATCATATATGAGATCTAACTCGGCGTTGTATTTTTTTTTTTGCTTGTTTTGATATTAAAAAAATTGTTTTTAAAGTTTTTATTTTCCCTTTTGACCTTGAATCTGGATGTAAAGCGCTTTGATCAGCTTACTGGAAATGCACTACAGAAAAGACCATAATTTATATTATTATCTATATCATTGTATATTATATATATATTATATAATATGTATTCTTTGGAATACTCTTCCTCCAACAGTCAAGATTAGTAAGACCTTACGTCAATTTAAAAGGCTTTGTTAAAAAGTGTATTTTGGATGAAATGTATCTGAAACTACAAATATAATTATGCATTGTTTCCACCTCTGTCTCTTTTCTTTTCTTTTCATTGTATCTTCCACCTTATTATTTATCAATTGAATTTGTCTGATAATTATTCAGTTGAAATCTATGAATAATTGTTTGTAGGGGATCATTTCCAACAAGCCTCTTGTGTGCTTTCTAAGATCCCTCCATTCAAAATGTATGAATTGTACCAAGCCAATTGTGTTTTGATATTTGTAACTATTATGTTTTGATATGGAAATAAATGAATGAATGAATAGTACATATATATATATATATACACGTATATATATATATATATATATATATATATATATAATCATTTCATAATATATTTGGTTCTTCTTATGAACAGTTTAGCACACAGATATGAAACTTACGGGTTTTCATATGGACTTAAATACACTTTTTGAAGTTCTGTGGAGAACATAGAATTTTTCATGTCGAAACACTGAATAAAAATAGCTTTGAAGGCGGTTGGAGTGAAATATAGAAATTTTATTTTGTACACATCCCCGAGCGAGGAGTAAAAAAACAAAAAATCACCCGAAGGAATTGCAAGAAAATGAAATAGCGCCATCACATTACAGAAGTTGTTCGTATTCTTGTTCTCAAAATAGACATGATAGCCTGTACTCCTTAGTGTTTATGATGAGTAGATGCTCCGATACTACCACGCCGAATGGCTCTACTTCCATTTCTACTGAGTGACGATCGCACAGCGCCGTTATCAGGCAATGTATGCAACCGTAGCCAAGTGCGGTGGGTTTCGTGGCACTGTGCGGTGTTGTCTTGCCTTGTTATCGATCCAAGCCCACTCTTGTTCCGGAAGTTATGTGACAGGGGACTTACGTAGGAAAACTGGGCAATGTAATACGCGGTGGAACTCGACCCAGATGTTACAGCTGTTCGTTCGGTTTGGAACAACCGCGATCGAATCGGACTTCTTGACGAACAAGTGTATATTACTGTTTGGAATTGGACAAACTTTAGTTGTTTGGAAAGTTTTATGCTGAGGACCAAACTATTTACTGATAACATTTCAACGAGGAGAAGCACCAAAGGAAGAATAATTCTGTGACGGGATTTTTCACTAAAACTTTACGAGGATACGGACAAACATGACGGTTCGATGGAAAAGTAGAGCCTTGTGGGTGGTAGCAGTACTGGTGGTGTCCGTGGGCCTGTGTTCGCCCGAAGTGTCAGGCGAGGCGGTCGCTCTCAATGCCGAGCGAGGTAACTAACAACAAATTATCTATGTCATGATCTTTATTGTCGTGTCAAACCATTTTACGCCATGTTCTTTGACAAACAAGCGTCATCCCCATTTTTCATCACTTACTCTGTACTGGTTCTAATGTCTTCGCCAGGATTCAATTACGTTGATCGTGTAAAGTAAATGTAGAAAAAAAGGGCATACGAACTGTACTACTGATAGTGATACAAGTACATCTGAAGTGGATACATCTGAAACTAATGCCATTTCCACTTTTGAGTAACGAAAGCTGAACTTTTGAAAGTTTTTGCATTGCAAAATGTCTTAGTGTACTTATGCAAGTTCTACCAGCAGTCGGAGATGATTTTACATATCAGGCATGCAGGATACTTTTGGATACTTTGGATACTTGGTTGATTTGTAGCTCTTTATTTACATTTTCCACAAACAGACTTCCACTTCCAATGGTTCTTTCCGTCAAAGCCTGTTCTTTAAAGGGGATGGCTAGTAACTGATCAGTGGGAATCAGTGGGAATGCTGGGGGATGATTGTTCCAATTCTTGTGGGATTCATTTAAGAGTACATTATATATCTATTGTTGTGTGAAAATTATTGGCTTCAGAATGGTCTCATATTCAAGGAGTGTGCAGTTTAATGCTCCACCACTGTACAGGCATGCTAACCTGGAAACATTAAAATGCTTATTAATTGAATATGAGACCATTCTTAAGCAAATAATTTTCACACAACAATATTATAATGTACTCTTAAATGAATTCCACAAGGATTGGAACGATCATCCCCCAGCATTCCCACTGATTCCCACTGATCAATTACTAGCCGTCCCCTTTAACAAACATCTGATTTAAAACTGTTTGATCTATTTAAAGTTTACATACACTGTATATATCACCAATGTGACTTATTTATTTGATGTTTGCTTTATGTTAAAAAATGAATAAAAAAGACAATGCAAGAGACATCACACAAGACCTGCCAAATAGTATGACTACACAACTACATACACCCGGTGGTGGCTTGTAGATGTAGGACCTACTGAGTACTTTCCAAGAAGAAGAAAGAGAAGAAAAAGGAGAAGAATCTAACTGATCGTTAGACTTTTTGTCAGGTTGACTTCTCATTCAGTTTCAAACATAGTCATTCAGTGTTTTTTTTTGAAATTTTCATGATGTATTTGTTACCATTCACAGCATTTTAAAACCCAAATAAAATCACAGAATCAAAGCCGAGGAAAATAAAAAGCCACCAAAAAGTGATTAGGCCTAATTGAAAGAAGTGTAATATATGTTCCAAATAGAACTAATTGATGATCGGCAACTTTATCTGGCTTGCAAGGTGATGTGTCACACATCTTCTGCCACCTTATTTTTATACGATGTAAGTTTTATCACAGATGACAGAGTGGAATCTGCTTTGAAAATGTCTTGGGGACATCAGGACATAGAAAAAGGAAATGCTAGTAACTTTCACAGATATAGTTGGTCTTGATGATAAACAGATTAAAAGCTCTTATATATTTAGGAATAAAAATAAAGGAAAATTTAGGATGAGGGAAAAAGGGATACCTATACATTGGACTTCCTTGTGAAATCTTAACCATTTCCTGTAGGATATATTCTGATGTGTGCCAAGATAAGTATGAGGAAGCATAATCCCTTTTCAGAGTTAACAAGGTGGATGATGAAAGTCATACCCTTATGAACCCTCAAGATTGACCTCTGGTAGAGTGCTCTTTGATTCTGAGTAGATATTTGTCCGAGATAGCCACCAGTATTGATTCTTACAGTACCGTAGTTTGAAATATTAGAAAAACATCCCATCGTCTACTGTACATTGTAAGTGGTAACTCTTTCTTTTAAGGACTTATGTTTTTTACAGAGTCTTGTCTGGGAAACACATGTATCATGGTATACTGTAATATTTTGCAGGTGCATTTGTTATTGATATAGGAGTGTAGAGACACTTAAGTATTCCTTAAAAGTAGCTTGTGTTCTTTAAGTGCTACAGATGTGTGCTTGATAGAGCATCTGTCTGTCAAGTTAATGTAAATGTAAAGGCAACAAATAATGTTCATAGTATAGCGGACTGCATCAAAAGCCTATCATTAAGACTATCAACTGATTGTTGATGGTGGTTTACAATCAGTGAATTGTTATGCATCATTTGTGTACAGTATGGAATTCATAAGGCGAGACAACTCATAGTTTTAAAGGCATAATATACCATTTGCAGCAGAAACAAAAATCCAGCATTAGTGCTTCAAAATAGTTCTAAAATGTGAGATACAGTACAGTGTATGAATAGAAACAACCAATGTAAAAATTTGAACCAGTATAATCAATGTTAGATATTGTTAGATACAAAATGTAAACAGTAGTTATAATAGAAATGTTTGCAGACTAAACCGTCTACAGTCACGATTTATTGAGAAAAATAGTGATATCTCCTTTTTGTTTTAGACTTTATTGCAAAAAGTGTATATGGTAGGATATTTTGTGATACAACTGACCTACACATGCATCAAATGTATATCTTTATCATTTTTAAATCACTGCTCCCAAAGATAGACAGGACCTTCACCTTTAACACCTTCTTCATCACCGAATACACTAGCTTCGTAGAATTTTATGAACGCAGGATGCGAGGTGTTATGGCATCCAGGTACTAAATCCAGGAGCTGTCAAAGATTTGTTGTGCCAAAAAGAAACAAACACTGAGATATTTTGTGACAATAGTGAGCGCACAAATGAGGTCACCGGGATTATGTAGAACCTTGGTATATCATAAAGGAAAGCTAGCCAATCATAGAGCAGGGATTTTGTAGAACTTTTGCTTTTTGATGGTTTGTGTAATTCTGTATAAAAGTTGGATTTTCCAAGAGGACAGCACACTATGTTTTGCTCATAAACTTTTCTTAAAACTGCAAATAAGATTGTTTCAAAGTTAGGGCCTATCCCATGTTAAAAAGTTCAGTGGTAGCCAAAAGTCTCATTCTCACTTGATGCATGTTTCATATCATTCAGTTTAAAGGACAAGTTCACCTTCATTAACATAAGGATTGAGAGAATGTAGCAATATTAGTAAAACACATCATTGAAAAGTTTGAGGAAAATCCGACAATCCGTTCAAAAGTTATGAATTTTTGAAGTTTTTGTGCAGTCACCGCTGGATGAGAAGACTACTGCAGTGTAAGATGTCACATGCGTACAACAATATAAGGAAAATGTAAAGAGAATTTCACAAAATTTCATCTTTTGAAAAAAGTACACATTCCCTCGACTCGTTACTGACATATGTTATGGGTAATATTATTCCCATTGCCTTTAGAAAGAGGCAAGTCAAGTGCTCTTTTATCATGTGAAAAAAGTGAAAATATGTTGAATTTTCTTTACATTTTCTTTATACTGTTGTACTCATATGACATCATGAGCCTTAGTAGTCTCCTCATCCAGCGGTTCCAACACAAAAATTTTAAAAATTCATAACTTAATTGCATTGACTGTCCAATTTTCCTCAAACTTTCACTGATGTGTTCTGCTAATATTGCTGCATTCTCTCAATCCTTATGTTTATGAAGGTGAACTTGTCCTTTAATTCATTCGCATGGTTGGAACATCAGCATTCGACAGCTTTTCTTCTACAATGTGTGATGAGCAGGAGGTGATTTCTGCCACAAGACCACACCAGTTAACAGTACTTGGGGGGGGGGGGAGGGGGATGTCTTCATTTTGATCCAACTTTTTTCTGTTTTTTAGAGACTTTAAAGGGATCATATAGTTTTTGTTGAGACCTAATTTCAGGTTTCTAACATTTATCTGTGAGATAATGACAAACCTCTTATGAAATATGAAAGAGAACGTAATTCCATAAGGAATTCAATGTTTATTTGATGAAAATTGGTTTTGAAATGGCTGAGATATCCAACACAGAGCGAATCTAATAAGTGTGGGACCCATACTTTATCATGATCTCTTTGTTTTACTTTGTTTTTGGATGTTTCAGTCATTCCAAACCCGATTTACAGCTGTACATCAAATAAACTTTGAATTCCCCTTAAAATGGTATGCTCTGTACCATTTCATAAGTGTTTTCTTGATACACGTATCTCACAAGAAGTTAAAAGCCCAATTCTCATCTCAACCAATACTGTAAAACATGATATATTCGCGGCATGAATTCTTCGCGAATTGGAGACGACGGTCTTTTTTGCGGCATGAAATTTTCGCGAACTGCCACTGGCATTCAATGCATATAGTGTAGATAAGAACTTTTGCGTGCATCTTAATTTCGCGAATCTTGGCGCTCGCGAAATTCGCGAAATTAAAATGCACGCGAAAATTCCTCGTTTTACAGTACTGCACTATCCCTTTAAATGAGGTCTGCAACCTGTAAAATAATTTCATCTGCGGCCATTGACTTCATCACTCACAGTCTCCATCACCCACAGTCGGTTCTCCTCCTTGCCTTCCACCGGAGGGAGAAAAAGCAAGGAGAGAAACAGGTACCTTGTGAAGGAGATGGTGTTGAAGGATGTGGTTCAACCTGGTCACATGAGCAGCATTCACACGGTTAGATTTTGCATCGCATTGCAAAAGTTGATATTGATTTTATTACCTCTACCATTTACAAGAGTGTATACATGGCAACAACAATAACTACAACAACAACAACAAATAGTAATAATGATAGTAAAAACTATAATAATAATAATAATAATAATGATGATAATAATAATAATAATAATAATAATAATAATAATAATAATTATTATTATTATTATTATTATTATTATTATTATTATTATTATTATTATTATTATTATTATTATTATTATTATCATTATTATTGCAACAACAACAACAATAACAACAACTTGGCTGCAGCAAAAGAAGCACTTTGAATCTTTAGACTGAACATGCCCACACAAATCACAATGTGCAGACCAGGAGCAGCAAGTTGTACATGTAGGCCTACATTGTATGCTGACCAATTGTGGCCAGTGTCATTATGAGATTAAAAGAAATTGATGGTTTCTTCGCATGCAGCTCACATAGACCAAACGGGGCAAATTGTAAATCACAAGAGTTCAGAAAAGAATCAAGCTGGATCGATTTTTCTATCACAATGGGTATGGCAAAATCAAAACTTGTTTCTGTGTGCATGTGTGTCCATAAACATCCACTCGCAAGCATTAATGATTTCTGCCTAGCGTTGCAAGAATTGATTTTCATAAACAGGTACAATGTACTTTTGGGTGCATGTATTTAAACCAGGCTTCTAGTGGTAGTCTCCAAGAGTGGATTTGGGGGGGGGGGGGATAGGAGAGTGGGAAAACAGTTATTCCCTCTGATGCCTCCCTTGAGTCTCATTGCTCTGGTATAAATGTCTGTCCGGATTGTCAAAACTTCATTGAGGCTGTGTTGGGAGTGTGCTAATGCTCCATGTACCACCATAATCAGTTGAAATCACACAAGTACCCCTGACATGTCTTAAAGGAGCACATATCAGCCTAGCTACAATGTATCATATTGCCCATACACTTCTGCCGAGTTCTTACTGTATGTTTGTATGTTCAGTGTGTTTTTCCTCCATCAAAATTAGGAAATTTGTTTTAAAATAATCTTCATTTTCTGAAATTTAATCTACATGGTTCGAATACATGTACAATGTAGTATGCTTGTCATGTATACTTTAAAAAAAATGTAATCCTCTGCATGATTTTTGCCTTCAAACATTTTTTTTCAATATTGTGCACCTGCAGGTGCATTGATCTGTAAAGGTTGATACAAAAATGTAGTCCTGCATATAATTTTCTGTATATAAATGCAACTTGTAAGAAACTCGAAAAAGCAAACATATCTCTGTTTTAAAAGTCAAGCCACTCCTGGCTCTGTCTCTGTTTTATACCCATAAAAGGTGCGTTCACATTAACAGTAAATACTCTATTTTGCACAGTAATTTGTACAGTGGAAATGCAGATAGATCATGAAATGCATCGCAAAATACTGTGTTGTTCATTTCATTAAATCCCCGAGATACGCATGTGGGATTTGAGTGTGATTCGCGTCATAAAATACCACTGATCATACAGCGGTGTACATGAATACACTTGGTTGTTTATATCTCAGATATGTGACCTGACACACTTCCTGTCTTTTCCCTGCGTGAGATATACTGTAAAACAATATTTTCACGGCATGAAATTTTCACGAGTTGCCTCTAACATTCTATACGTTTAGTGTAGACAAGAACTTTCACATGCATTTTGATTTTGTGAATCTTGGCTCACTCAAAATTTGCAAAATTAAAATGCATGCGAACATTCCTCGTTTTACAGTATGCGCTTGTTCTTCAGTGCTTACTTCAGAGCGTTCTACTTTCGGGGCCAGAAATACCATGGCATTCTGTGAATGAGAATGGTACCAGATGAATTACTGAGGTACATTGTATCTACAGTTGTACTGTACAATGTATTTTCATATTTCGCGTGTGATACTGGTGGCAACAAACTGCCATATTATTCAATTCCAAGGTAAATTAAGTGTGAATACTGATGGCACCTGACAAGATTTGAGTTGTGAAATAATGGTCCAGTTCGATGTGTACTCAGCAGCTTTTTCGAATGCATTCACTGTTGGGAATTACTTTCCTCACTGACGATGCTGTCTTGGCAGTTATGGAGATCCACGCTCCTTTTATGTCTTCCTGTTCGTCATTCAGACATAATGTAAACCCAATAAATAATTGGTTAATTCCCAAGATAATGAGTACTAGTACATGTAGGTCAATTCGACAGTCTCCGGCTTCACAATATGATTTATGTCTTCTCGTGTCTAGAAGCATCAACAAACAATGAATGAGATTTTTTTTTTTTTGGTCCGAATTTTATTTTATTTTCATTTATTTTTTTTTTTTTTCATTTATTTATTTATTTCTTCTTTTTTTTTTTTTTTTTGGGGGGGGAAGTGTTTTGCTCTTGGTTTTTTGTTTAATATTCTTGAGACCCAGGATTTAGATTGGCTAGGACACAATACATTGCTGTTGAATATATCATGTTTTACTGACAGTAATGGTTTGCTCATTTATCAAGCGCAACAATGAATATAATAAAACCGTAAACCTACAGAGGAGATGAATATGAACAAAGTACAATTACAACATCCTCATCTCCCACGAAGCCACCCACCAATCCCCACCCCTCAATCTGTGTCAGGTTGCCATGGCAATGGCACAGATCCCCCATAATCAATAGTGTTGGGAAGAGGGCAGAAGAACTTGATCCTGGAGTCATCTTGGGGTGACATTAGTGGTTAGCCACAAATCTCAGCAGAGCCATCACATTATCTCTGTCTGTGGATCTTTGAATCACATTGCACCCCAGTGAATAACCTCTGACTGTCATTTGTAGTCTTGTCTCTTGGCTGTGTATTGTTTTTCCCATGATTCCTTGCCCTGTCTACTATTAAAGGACAAGTTCACCTTCATAGACATGTGGATTGAGTGAATGCAGCAATATTAGTAGAACACATCAATGAGAGTTTGAGGAAAATCGGACAATCTGTTCAAAAGTTATGAATTTTTGAAGTTTCTGCTCAGTCACGGCTGGATGAGAAGACTACTATAGCTTGTGATGTCGTATGAGTAAAACTATATAAAGAAAGTATAAAGAAAATTCAAGATATTCTCACTTTTCTCACATAATAAAAGAACACTCGACTTCTCTCTTTCAGAAGTCAGGGGAAATAATATTACCCCTAACATAAGTCAGTAACAAGTCAAAGAAATGTGCACTTTATTCAAAAAGTCAAGTTTTGTGAAATTCTCTTTTTATTTTCCTTATATCGTTGTACGCATGTGACATCATACACTATAGTAGTCTTCTCCTCCAGCAGTAATTGCACAGATATTTTAAAAATTCATAACTTTTGTACGGATTGTCAGATTTTCCCCAAACTTTCACTGATGTGTTCTACTAATATTGTTGCCTTCACTCAATCCACATGTATATGAAGGTGAACTTGTCCTTTAAAAATAAATGTGCCATTCTAGGCAATTACGACTCATTAAATCTTCCTTGATTTTTGCACTTTTGTTATCGGAAGACAAAGATTCAGTGTAACAAATAAAGGATATCATATGAAAGGAGTTTATGTATTTTTTTATATTTTAATTTGATGCCCCTTCCCAAATTCCATATTTTTCCCAGTATGGACAATTTGACTGAAGTACAATAATTCAGGTTTTGAACGGCAAAGTGAGAGCATATTGAAATGCTATCTGAGAGAAATGAATTATAACAATCACAATCAGTTAACCCATTTGGGAACCATACAGCCTCCAAACCCAATGGGTAATGGCTTTTGCAGAACATGTGTTTATTTTGAATGACAAGGAATGGCACAGTACCAGTGTGGTCTGTACACCTGAGCTCTAGTTACGACATTTCGGTCTCGCTATTGACATTTGTACCCCTTTGGTATGCACGTCACAGTGCCACCATATTCTGATTGCCAGTGTAGGTCGGTGACCTTGTTCAATTCTGTAATCTTATATACCTGCACATAGAAATGGTGAACTATGGTAGTACAGCCCACCGTGTAGGCCTACTGTAGTTTGCACTCTGTAGAGTGTGGGATGACTGACTGCCAGTTACCTTTTTTTTTCTATTTATATGTTTTATTAAATCAAAACAAAATCACATTATTTACACACAATTGGCAACAATTAAAAAAAAAAGACAAAAAAGACAAGAGAAACATTTGGGATAATCATACACATAAGAACTCTTAACCTATGGAGACACCAGGGTAACTACCTTCCATAGTGACTACATGACACATAATTATTCAAACTCATATGATTTATGAACATGACATACGCTGCATGTAATACACTTGGAGCACAATATTACACTGATAGAGAGCTAGTACATGTATCAAGGTACTGTCACTAGCAGCGTGAATCTTGATAAGTACACTGACCACCAATAGAGTTTATCTACTTGTATCAAATTCAAGCCTCCATTTTTAAAAATGAACGGCTTATTCCTTTTCTTAGCCAAATGGTATTCAATTTCTTTCTGTTTTTTGCCAGTTAGTTTTTAAAGAGTAGTGAAAAATTTGATAACTTTACTGTGAAAGTAGATTCATGTTTTGCATATCATTACAATGTGCCACTTTCAGCAATCTTTACCACTAGCAATTTCATGGCTAATGTAAATAGACTGTATACATCTCAAAGAAATGTGTACACATGTCGTTAATTTTGCATTAATTCATTTGTGCACAAAATAATGAAAATTTCCACATTTTGAAAATTCAACATTCAGTGTACCTAAACTTGCATGAAAGCTTATCTTCAGTGTGAATTGTCACTTCTGTATTAAGACCAGGCGTCCACTAGGGCGCGGACAAGACGCGGACAAGCCCCGGAATGCAAATTTGGTATTCCGCACTCCTTCGGGAACCTGTCCGCACGTTCCTGAACGTGTCCGCTCACTGTCCTAAACATGTCCGGGCGTTTCCGCACCTTCGGGAGAGAGAAAAATTTCCGCGTCCAAATTTTGATCGAGACCAAAATTTGGACGCGGAAATGAACTTCCTGACACCTTCGGCGACTTGTCCTGACGTTGTCCTGAGGATGTCCCGCTTGTCCGGAACCCTTCCGCTCCTTCCGCACACGCTCCGGAAAGAATTCCGCGGTGTGGGGAAGCTTCCCGAATGAAAGCGGAAGACACCAGGAATGTTTTAGGACAGCGCGGAGCCGATGCGGATCTATTAATGCAAGTGTCCGGAACCGATGCGGAAATTTTGTGATCCTGACACGAAAATGTCGACACTTTTTGCGAGCGTCATGCCAATGAAACGCAAAATGAGCAAGAAGGGAGGCGAAGCCCCCATGCAAATATCCCCATCACAGGCACACCTTTCGTCTAGTGATGAAGAACAGGTAAATCTAAGGAATTTCCGGTCCCAGAAGGCAAAGAAGAAGGTAGTAGAGACTGTGCCAAAAGCAACCAGAAAGAAGTGAAATCAGCCCCCTAACTTCCTAGTAAGTTTGTTTTGATTTGATCTTTTCAGAACTTATTTTTCATCTGAGTGACTTTCCTGGTTCCTATTACTTACTATAGTACATTTTTCCTTTATGTTGTTTTCGTATTTTATTTGCAAACAAACTAGGTTGTCCCATGTGACAGCCCAGCTGAAAAATCACAAAAGTAGGTGGAAGTACACTCAGAAAAAAAAACATAAAATTTTTGGCTAAATGTTAATGTATTATATAAACATGAACAAGTTGTTATTCATACGTAAATGCTTTCTACTGATACAACATATTAGAACAAAAGACAAATTCATCACACTACAAAGCATGAATTCAATTGCAAAGATATACCTGTGGTCTCATTACAATGTAATATCTTTGAAGCCCAAAATAACAATGAAAGGTAAAGATGATGGAGGAAAATGAAGAATTTTCTGTCACTTCAAAACTCAAGTGAAATGAGAGAAAAAGCAATAAATCATGAACTCGAAAAAGTGTTAAATTTTTGTCTTTCTTTTGCTTTGTTTTTTTTTGCTGAGTGTATAAATTTAAGTACACATTAAGCATCACAAATCATTTCAGAAATATTCTTTACCTGAATGATTTTCGTAGTTGTTATTACCTAATATTTTTTCTTCTTTTTGTTTTAGTTGCAAACAAACCCGATGGTCCAATTTGACAGCCCAGCTGAACCCCCCCCCCCAAAAAAAAGTAAAATAAAGTAGGTTACAAATATTTCCCCATTTTTACACTTCATTGGCAATAGGCTAGTAAGCTCTAAGCATGAAAAAAAAAATTCTCGGACTTGAAAATGTTCAAAAGTGATGAAAATAAGAGAGGGTTAGAGATGCACAAGGGTAAAAATCAGAGAAAGAAAAACAAATTTAATGATTAGGATCATTTTGGCATGCTCTACAGAAGCATCAGACAAAACATGTATATACTTCACGATGGATAAAGCACATGTCTAAAAAAAGGGAATAAAGAATATATATATATATATATATATATATATGTGTGTGTATATAGTAACATAAGTAACAGTTAGTAATATAAGTAACAAAACTGCAACAAAGTTTATGCTGTATTCACCAACGGTTTATTTCTTGTGAAGAAATAAATCGTTGGTGAATACAGCATGAACTTTGTTGCAGTTTTGTTACTTATCTTTTTATCTTGCCCACACGTGGACTACCTTATCAACATGATTATATATACATATATATATATATATGTATATACATTTACATTTTTATGCATGTTATATATATATATATATATATATATATATATATATATATATATATATATGTGTGTGTGTGTGTGTGTGTGTGTGGTTCAAAAAGTTTGCGAATATCATCCATGTGACTGTAGGCAGAGAAAAAATTGTTCTCCCAGATGAGACAAATCAGAAATATAAAAAAAAAATGAGTCGTCAGCCGACATGCAGACAATCCTATTCTTCGACTTTTGGTGGTCACATTTATCAAATGATATTGACCAATCATATTAATATAATATCAGCCGCTACTGCGGAAGCAAAACAAGGAGCATCAATGACGGCTAGCAGTCAAATGATGAAAAGTTAAAGTCAGCGCCAAATTTATACCTTTCCATTTTCCTGGTATTGTCTGCAGTTTGTCCGCATGCCTAACTTTTGTTGTCCGGAAGGCATCCTGATTGTCCGCGTTCATTCCTGGTGTAATCCTAGATGTTTCCGCGCTGCCCGGCTACGATTAGCATATTCCGAGGTATTTCGCGCTCTTCCGGAGTGATTCCTAGGAATGTCCGCAGTCAGTCCGCGGACAGTCCGCGGACAGTCCGCGGACAGTCCTAGGAATGTCCTAGGACAAGCCGATTCACAAAGTTATTCCGCGTTTGTCGCGGACAGGATGCCGAAATAACAAATTTTGCTTCCGCAACCCTTCCGGGGCTTGTCCGCGCCCAAGTGGACGTCCGCCCTAAAGGGATAATTTTTCAAAACTTTTGCACAGTTGCCTTTATCCTTGATGATTTAAAAAAGAGAAATGTTCAGGATTGTTTTTCCTAATAACATGCAATAAACTATCTCATTTCTCCCTTAGCAGCCATGTACAACAAATTGTGATTTGAGTAGTAAAAAAAAAAAAAATGAAAAGATCTGTATAGTTTAGTCTTTTTAGCCAGACATGTAATAAGCCTAGCATGTTGTATGATTTTAAGGTCATATGTGTTGACTGAGTGAATGTGCCAATATAAGTAGAACACATCAGTGAAAGTTTGAGGTAAATTGGACAATCCTTTCAAAAGTTATATATTGTTGAAATTTCATTGCCACCATCACTGGATGAAAAGACTGTTACAGTTTGTGATTCCACATGCGTAGAACAATATAAAGAATTTAAACCAACAGATTCCACAAAATATCATTTGTTTTTAAAGTACACATTCCCCTGACTCTCTACTGATTTACAGTATGTGTTATTAAAGGTACACATTGTAGTATTATTCCTGTGCCTTCTGAAAGAGGAATGTCACATGCTCTTTTATCATGCAAGAAAAGTGAAAATATGTTGAAAACATTTGTTACGAAGTGTGTTCAAAATCATAGATCAGCAGTTTGGAACTTACAAGTGTACATATAGAAGGGATGACAAATGATAGCGATTTCTTATAGCACACACACACACATACACACACACACACACACACACACACACACACACACACAATGTCCTTGGGTAATATGCCGAAAAATATTTGATAGGTGAGTACCGTGCCATATCTCAGAGCAGTTAACAAAACACTTTGTAGAAATGTGTGATGTTCAAGTACATTGTACATGGCCATGTTTTCCATAGATTAAGACACATGTTCACTTTACAAGGGGGCGACAATAAAAACTTGTGACTAAGTGAGGGCATGTTGGTGACGAAAACCCGGTATATTGTAATTCCACGAAAGTTGGTATCCGTCATGCAAACACGACAACTCCACAGTTCTTGATCTTCCTATTGAAACCCACAGAACTGTTATCTTTTATTGCGTGGGGGTGCTTGACTATGGATGAGTAACCCCTGTAAAGCAGGGAGGGGTGCAAAGTGCAACCAGTCAAATAATGTATACTGTAGGGCCCATTGGCATTCCGTGTAATACTAATGGGTTGAGCAAATAGTCCCAGCGATTGCAACATGCGGCCGAACGGCACACTTCCATGTACATACGGGGGACAAGTCTTTGCTATTTCTTGCAGTGATGGGGCCAATCATTGAAGATCCAAGATGCAACAGGTTACTCGTGGAAAATGGATCCACGTCTGCAGTTCTGATAATTGACGAGCTCTGTGGATGATCTCTTTATTACTGCCACCTCTTGCCGATGTTATTTCAGATCACGCCTTTTCATGAAGGACTGTTCAGTGATTGATTTCACTTTATATATTGTATGCAATTGCTCAGCTATGTATTAAAAGAAGAAAAGATGTCAGTTACACATGAATTGATAGAAGGTTCATCTCTCCTTTCTTTCCTCTAATGCAATTCATTGCACACACACATTCTTTTCTCCTGTATCATCCTATTTACTGAATAGTTGTACATTGTATTTCAGCAACCTGCCTTTATTAAAGGCATTATACCATTTGCAGATGAAAAAAAAACCAGCTGTAGTGCTTCAAAATTGTTCTAAAATGTGTGTTGGGAATAGAAACAACCAATGTAAAAAATCAGTTTAATCAATGTTATGTATTGTTAAATCATACAATGTATGTACAAAATGTGAACAGTAGTTATGATAAAAAAAAAAAATTTCTAGAATAAACCATCCACAGTTATGGTTTTTCAAGAAAAATGGTGATATATTTCCTTATATTCTAGGATCTATTGCAAAATTTATATATGGTGGGATGTTTTTGGATGCAACTGACCAACACATACAGCTGTATGTATCAATATATCAAATGTGATAACTTGAACATTTTTTAAATCGCTCCTCCCATCGGTGAGTGATACCTTTAAGGAATTAACTATTGGCAAGCTGTCAATAACCCCCGCCCCCCCCCCCAAAAAAAAAAAAAAAACCATAGTAAAATATTGTAAACTTAGCTGCCAAGATGAGGTTTGCATGATCGATAGTACATGATCCTTGCCCTAGGTATCCCCTCTCAAAGATATTATTCTGTCTTCATATTATAAAATTAAGAAATATTACTGCCAAGATGGAATTTACTTTGTAGTTCATGAAGGATAGTTCCTGATAACTTTAATTTCTCCTCCAGTCCCCTCCTAGAAAATATTATTTCATAGTATAATGTTGAAAAACATGACAGCCGGGGTGGGTTTGGGATTTTATTTGCTTGTGATAGATGGTACTAAGAAAACTTGGTATCCCCATGCATATATAAAATGCATTGTTTCATAGTATACTTCTATTTTTAAAAAATGGAACATATTACTGCCAAGGTGGAATTGATTTCTCAGGTTATGAAAACGTTGTTATTTCTCTGCCCTCCAAAAAAAAAAAAATTGTTTCATGGCATAATATGCAGAAACTTGGTTGATATGATGGAATATATCTGCCCCCTAAAAAAAGATGTGTTGTAACAGAGCATACTGTTATTACAAAAAAAAAAATACATCCAAGATGGAGTTAATTTCCCAAAACATGAAAAATATTTTCCCTGGAAACTTTGTCTCCCAGCCCCCAAAAATATTGTTTCATAGTATAAAGTTCAAGAACTTGGCTGCCATGATTGGCTTTGATTTCACTAATTATGATAAAAGGTACAAATTCATGTGCTTAGAAACTTTGGAAACTCTGTTATTCAAAACTTTGGAAACTCCGTTATTCAAAACTTTGGAAGCCCTCTCCTTCAGACAAATTCCCTTCTTAATCCAATGATATAAGTCATTATTCCAGGTCTACTACACAAATGAAACAAATTTCATTACCGATATATTTTTCATGGATTCCATTGTGCATCAAGTAGGCACAAGTTACCATAACTTGCAAAGAGAAATCTTATATATATACATACCAGATAGTGCTCTGACTTTGCTAAACTAAATCAGGTGAGTGTTTGGAATGTAAGGAAGTAATAAAAAGTGAACAGTGTAGGAAGAAACCACCTGCATGTCAGGTGAAACTGGATCCAATGACAAATCTATATCAAGTTACAATGAATAGATACTGAATATGAATTATATTGGACAAATGTCTCTGTTGTTTACAGGAGATTTGTGAAGGGCTGAGTGTAAACATAGTCTTTCAGAGTAGGGCAAATGTGTATAAAACAAGGTGTAGACCATCATTGCATAATTACTCGTTGTGGAGCATTAGTGCAAATGTATGTATAGATTCAATTCGTTGAAGCCCATCCTTCATGTATACGGGCCTAACACATTTCTGTTGCCTCATACTGCTACCACTGATGTATTTTCCTAGAACCAGGCAGTCTGCAGATCAATGTATAAAGTGCAGCTGTATGCAATGATAAGATTATGATATTGACGTGACGGCAATAATAGAACTATGCATGTATATGTTCTGTGATTTACAGCAGGAAGTTCACTGTAGACAAATATGTACAGTGAGACTAGCTGCTTTTTACTTTATGCACGTCCCCCCACCCCACCCCACCCTGACTCCCACCCTGCAAATGAATGGTGTCTCTAGAGTTGCATTTTTGCAGTACCAGTATTTAATACACTGTTTGCATGGAGTCAAGTTTGAGAGTGTGCAAATATCTTTTAGAGCGACTCAGACCCCTATTCATACTGCAGAAATAAGGGTGATTTTAAATGATTTAGTGATGGGGAGTATAATTCCCCTGTCACACTGCTTTGCTCCAATTAGTCTTGCTACCAGGCAGCATATCATTATAGTCGTAATGAAGTTTGAGTAAAAACTTAACACATACTGTACAGCCTTTAGTCGTCTGTGCCTGCAATACTTGGCTGTTAGTAGGTCTTCTGTTCCTGTGTACAAAATGTTTTTTGTCATATGTGTAGTAAAGTTAATTGTTTACATCAAAGCAGCATGGGCGTCACAATGAGAGCTGACCTATGCATTGTACAAGTAGCTGTTATAATAATAATAATAATAATAATAATAATAATAATAATAATAATAATAATAATAATAATAATAATAATAATAATAATAATAATAATAATAATGCTAATGCTAATGCAAATGCTAATGCTAATGCTAATGCTAATGCTAATGATAATGATAATGATAATGGTAATGATAATAATGATGATAATGATGATAATGATAATAATAATAATAATGATAATAATTATGATGATAATGATAATAATAATAATAATAATAATATTATTATTATTATTATTATTATTATTATTATTATTATTATTGTTACTATTATCATCATTATTGTTTTGCTATCATGTATGTTAGTTGTGAAGATCAAGGTGTATTCATTTAATGCTTGCAGACCAGTAGCTAAAGAGCAATTCTCTGACTTTCATTCATTGTTCATGCGCACACATGCAATCCCAGTGAGTTGTTTGTCTGGTCATTGCTGAAGCGTACCGTGTTATGGGACCAGACAGGGATCCAGGAGCTGATCTACCGCCACTGATCTCCTGGACATGCTTGTCTTCTCATCCTGATTTAGGGGCAATCTTTGATCGTGGGTGGAATCCGCTAATGGCGATCTTATTTCAAAAGTGAGAACAGGGTCTCCATTCTGAGGAAATGATGACCACCGTCCCCTGTGTACATGTATACCAACCATATCAATTGACCTTTGATCAGAGTTTGTTCAAGCAAAGGTAGTTTTCTTTTTTCCTCCCAAATTGATGGCTTTCAAGATGAATTCATACTCACATTGACTTTGGCAAACTGTACACTATCTTTCCTTTTGCCAAACTTATCACATGATCGGTGAGACTGTGATACCTACACAAGGTAGTCTCATATGTTGGACAGGAAATTAAAACCATAAAATCAGATATGCAGAACATACAATACACCAATATGTAGAGGTGTGCTGGTACAAGTAGGAATCATTTGGCAAACATCAGTAGCATGTGGAAAAGCCTCTGTGGTAACGAATGTGAGTGATTGTTGATATTCTCAAACAATTGTTTGACACATTCCTTTGTGAATACTGAAGCCAAACACAGAGTGAATTCCATGTTGCATCATCACATTTGATATTTACAAATTACAATACCTGTATAAATGCAGTTTACATAACACCTAAATAGATCCTTGTCATTTGATTGGTTGTTTGATATCGATCATTTGTCACATTTTATCATTATGTAACCATTTGTGCATTAACCGTGCAATCTTGGATCCATGCGAATTACAATATTGCAGGCATTTCAAATCTGCAAAAAGTTTAGTGTTACTAGTGTGAAGACACAATTGTCTCACGTCAGGGCACACAGCGACTTTTACAATGAACTTTGATTTGAAGACACTCCACCGTCTGTACAACTTCCTTGAGTGAGGGAAAAAAAAAATCAGTGTGTGAGATCATGGTTTTGTAATTATCCTCTTGTTGAGCTCAACACATCCATAAAGCTTGTCATAGACCAGTATGAACACATATTCTGTCAGTGTCCAAGGAAGGAAGATGATTCCCACGAGTGTAATTGCCGAAGAAAAAGAAATACGCAGTGATTCAAGGGGGCGTTGTTCCCAAAAATTATTCATGAAAACACTGCAGTCAGAGTGTCAGGAGAACGCAGGTACCTGGCCCTCTTTAACAGGAATTTCAGAAGCTGCCCCTGCGTGCTAATTGGTTTCGGACAGCTTCCTCAAGCTGCCATTGACTTTGAGCACAAAGTATTTATGACAGTGTTAATAATGAGTGGATGTGTTGATTGGTAAATTCCCAAGGCCAGGAATGGAATGGGAAGTTAGTAGCTTCCACTTGAAGATGGCATGTTTTTAGTTTGTTCCCCATCATTGAAAGCTCCCCTGCTTTTATGGTACCTTCCCTTACAAAACCCCCACCTTTCCTCCAGAACAGAATTCTTGCATACAGAGTTTAGAAAATGCATGTTTCTGCAACATACTAAAAAGCCAAAATCATGGATAGATTTCCACTTTCTATCACTTTGTCCAATATTGTGTTTATGTCACAAACATAAGTTTTCAAATTTTATGCTAACTTTCAAAAGTATGGTTGTGCTCGGCAGCCAGGAACTAACCCAAGATTAGCCGGACATTGCAATTTACCTTACGATTGCAAACTGGGATCAAAGTCTAGAAATTTTTAAAGTAAAGGACAGGAGAATTCAACAGGTGGTTTTCCATGTCTATGGAGGAAAAAGAAATTGATGTCAAAAAGTTATTGGTCTACAAATATGTAGCTGGTCTACAAATATGTAGCTGGTCTACAAATATGTAGCTGTTTTGGAGTAGGGAGTTCAGTGAAGTACATGTATTTAAAAAATGTCTTAGATCCAACTTTCCAATGTTCCCTTCCCAAAAAACAAAAACAAAACCCAACTATATCTATGTGTACTATCTTACAGTGTATAAATGCTCATAGAGGAGCGCTGTGAAAATGAAAGATCTTTTTTAAGCTATTGTATGGAGTGGATTCCTCCTCAGTCCTGTATGTACAGCATGTGTTTGTGTGTTTCAAATCTTAGTATGTTTACCCAGTGGTTAAAGGATAACACGCCAACTCCATGTAACTTAACACAGATAGTATCCTCAGTTCCATGTCATCCGTGGCTGTGCTAATATTCGGTGCTGGTAACCAAACACCAACTTGCAAAATCAGATTTATTGGATATGTTTTCTCATTGTATCATTCATTTACATGCTGTAAAAGTGGAAATTTTCGCTGTGTTGAAATTTTCGCGCATTTCGCGCAACCAGAAACTAGCGCGAAAATTAAAGCACGCGAATATTTTTGCCTGCCATATGTTCCTGTGCGTGATGCCTTGATTCCGCGGAATTAAAAACACGCGAAACTCTTCTTACCCGGCCAAGCGCGAAAAATTAGTCGCGCAAAAATATCCACTTTTACAGTATTCTGTGTTATTTCTACGAATAAATTCAGTTACATACACTGTACATGTACATTGGACAGTGGAAATCATGCCCATACTAAAAGTTGACTTTAACTCTTATATTCTGATTCTGATTGTGGCATGTCATTGGAATTTTAAGATAGTTCATTTCATTTTATCTTGATATGACAATGTGAGCTTTTATTTGCAGTAGGCTAACATTCTGTAAAGTGTCATACAATTTTGTCACTTTCAATATGCCACTGAAGGAGGTTATGTTTTTGCTGCCACTTGTTTGTTTATTTGTCTGCACGCAAAATTACTTGAAAACTTGTGTTGATTATCATGATTGATTTTTTTTTGTAACGCAGGGTACGCTCTTTTGGGTTGAAAAGAAACAGATGACTAGTTTTTGGTGGTGATCAAAATCTGGATCTAGGGTTTTTGTAAAGGATGCATACGTGTACACAGTTCTGCAGTTCTGTGGTGTGATATGAGTGACTCAATGTATTGGCAGAAATTTGTATTCTTTTACCAAGTGCTCCTTTTTGTCGTTGTTGTTGTTGTTTTCTACTTTCTGTCCATTGCACTGTTTACATACATCGCATGATCCCCCAGCAAGAACAGAATTCATCTTAAACCCAGGACATCTGGCATTCATCTCTTTCTAGGAAACTGGTTCCCCCCCCCCCCCCCTTCACTCCGGACTGTGCTATATTACTACAAAGCACAACTTACCTGAAACGGGCAATTGCATGGTGGCCCACTTGCCTGCGACAAATTGGCAATCAGTGCGTAGGATGATGATATGGGAACTAATGTGTAAAACAACTGGTTGTGTTCCCCATATCGTCAAAGCCACAAGAGCAAAGAGAAAAATTCTCTTTTGAGTCTTTATACCAGTCTGTATATGAGTTTTTAGAGTATTTGCATAAGTGCTTTGTACTTGAATTAAAGTACTCCATATGTGCTATTTGCAATAGTCTTAATGCACAAATTGACTGATATTTGGGAAAAACAACATCAATGTGCTAAGATATTGTCTTTTGTAGTGCAAATGCTGTGAAAATATTCGTGTACCATGCAAGGTGAGGCAAACTTTAATTCTTGAAAAGGGATCATCTACTTTCATTTCATCAGTATGTTTTGCTGGTGGCATTGTTTGACAAGTTCTGATTTGCATAATATGCTATGCTTATGAAATTTGTGGTGTATGCTACAAATTATATATTTTTAATTGAAATATGCAGGCCTAAGTGAGCTTCTGCACCTTCCTTCCAAATGAAGTTGTGAACAGTATTATTTCATAGGCATGGGGTTTAATACTGAGAGTATATATGTTCATATAGGTAGTGACTGTTGCCACCTTTAAGGCATAATTTATCGTTTGCAGATGAAACAAAAACCCAGCATTAGTGCTTTAAAATAGTTCTAAAATGTGAGGTAGGGATAGAAACAACCACTGTAAAAATTTGGATCGGTAAAGTCGATGTTAAGTCTTCTTAAATATGCAAAATATGAACAAAAGTCATAGTAAAAAATGTTTCCAGACTACGCTGTACATGTAAACCATCTACAGTTACGGTTTATTGAGAAAAATACAGAAATCTCCTTATATTTTAGGCTTTATTGCAAAAATTTATGATAGATAGGATATTTTGTGGTACAGCAGACCTACACACATGCATTAAATGTCATATCTTGACAATCTTTTTAAATCACTGTTCATAAAGGTAAACAGGACCTTTAAGGCATGTAGCACACCCACTTCCTTTGATCAGCCATAAATCACGCTCATTCTGATTTGGGTGTCTCCCATGGCATATATCTACATAAAGAAGGAAAAATGTCAGACTGGACTGAAATTGATATGCTGAGCTCCGAAAGGAAGGAATTCTCGAGAGCAAGGAAGTGGTTGCTCTTCTCACAGTATTCAACAGAATGAGCCCTTGTGGTCTGGGAGATAAGACCATGGACTATCAATCCTGAAGACCGTGGGTCCAATACCCCTTTTTCACTTAGCAAACTTTGGACCAATACCCCAGTCTCACGTAGCAAATTTTAGTCACATGAACTTGGGAGATCTGGTAGCATGAAAGACCTTATGGGTGAAATCCAAGGTAAAATGCCCGGTGACTTTTCAGAAATGTTACCGTAGAACCAAGTATCCTCGGGAACTCCCTGATGATGCTGTAGCATGAAAGGCATTGCAGGTGTACCCATGGGTAAAAAGCAAAGGTCAGCACACCAACAAGGTCCTGCGGGCCATTTCGCACTCGCAGCATTTCCTTGTACAGTGCACTCCCGTCATAATGAACACAGTTTTAATGAAATTCCAGTTACAACGAAATAAAAATTCAGGCCACAACATTATCCTCTGTATGTTTTTTTATTGTTTATTTGTTCGGTTATAACAAAATTTCGATATAACAAAACGAAATTCCTGGTCCCAAGGACTTCGTTATAATGAGAGTCCATTATACTTCCACTGCAGAAGAGTGGATGAGAGAATTTCAATTGGGAGCTAGATTCGCTAGTTTGAAAGGAATATTTGGCGGGTGCTCCACGTTTGATTCTCCATGGAATCTCTAGGGTGATCCTTAGAGTGACTAGCATTATGTGAGGAGTACAAGTCCACTGGCAGTATAAGGCATGGTATCTGTACCTTATTCTTATGGTGTATTACTTTAGAGGTGGTAAGCATTCATCACTTCCTTTGTGGCCAGATGAAATGAGTTGTACTTCATTTCAATTCAGTTCCATTCAATAGCAATTCAATAACAATTCAATAGTAATTCAATTTGACTACAGAGATCCACATACCATGATGGGAAAAGGCAAAAGGTTTATCATTATAATCTATCCAGAAGTATTCAGTGTCCGACAGCCATTTGTGTGTGAAATATGTATTGTGTTTTTTCTTTTGGCACCCTCACATTGATAACAGCAAATATGAATCTGCTTGGTGTTTTGAAAAAAAAAAAAATATGCCTGAATCTTGATATACAGCACTGCACACAGTGTATAAGCAATAAAAAAGTTTTTTGTTTGTTTGTTTGTTTGTTTGTTTGGGGGAAGGGAGGGATGGAGGTTGGGTGGTGCATCAACATAATTTTAGCTTGAATGTGAACGATTAATCATTTAAATCTCAGTGACAATGAATGTATTTTGGATGCACATACATGAAAGTTTAAAGATGTCCCCTTAAATTATCAATGGAGGCACCAGATTAAAGTGAAGTCTAATATGTGTGCAATGATGTAGAAAGCTAGAAGGAATGGGATATGATTTTATTCATGCAGAAATGCAGAGTAAGATCCGAGAGATAGGGAGATGTTAGTATAATAATGAATAAATAATAGATAAATAGATTACAATGAATAATGAATAATATGAGAGAGGGTACGGGGAGGGGTGAATAATTAGCAGCAAGTCAAGAGTTCAATCATATGGATGCTTCATTAACTTCAATAGTTGGCAGGCAAATGCATAACTGCTCATTATTTTGCACTTCAAAGTAATAGATGTTATATGTTCTGGGCAACATGTCAGAATAACAAACCCATCAAAAAGACAATGAAATATAACTGGCCCGAGTACCTCTCTTCTTTTATGTGGGAGTGCTCTCCTGACATGAGGTGGAGTTGGTATAAAGATGATATATATGGTTATGCTGTGTTTACAGGAGTACCATGAACTAGAATAACAGCTAACACATATTTTAATTCGGCAGTTGGAAGTAAAAACCATTTTCATGTTTTTTCTTTTTCACATTTGTTCAAAGTGTTTTCAATGCAAGCAATATAAAGCAACATATCATTTGAACTGAGTACGATATTTGACAAATGATCACCTTGTTATGAGTATGGTGATAAATCATCTGACACTGCACCCTAAATTTTCTGTCCAGTTCATGTGACCTTTATATCACTTGTGTTGAGCACCATATTTATTTTTTTGTTCACAGAAATTCCCAAACTGTGAAAGTGGTTACACCAGTGAAGAGATATTTATTAAAAAAAAAAAGATGTGTAGACCTAGGTGCGAGAACTGAATGTCTTTAGGGCTTTTTACACGTGTAAATTTTTGCTTAGTCCCGTACCAATGGTGGGGCTAAGGGGGGGGGGGGGGCCTTAGCCCCACTGTTGGTACGGGACTATCCTTAGCCCACTTTCTGTTTACACTCGTTTTTGCCAAAGTGGGCTAGCCCCGCCGATAGTCCGGTACTATCTGGCCCTGCAAAATAGCAGGGTTAGCACCGCCATTGCGGTGCCAAACAAGCGAGTGTAAACAGAACGAAAGAATAATCCTGGGCTAAGCGAAGGAGACGAAGTCCGACCCCCACTGACCAATCAGAAACGAGGTAATCAAGTGCTGCCGGTGCGTGCGTGTACGTGTACAGTGCACAGCGTAATCATGAATATTCATGTGGTTTGGAAAGTACCGGACTAGGAAATACGAGTGTAAAAAGGTCAATTTTCTCCTTAGCCCTGGACTAGAGCTTAGTACGGGACTAACTGGCCAGTGTAAAAAGCTGAAAAAATTGGTACGGGACTAACGATAGTCCTGGGTCAGAGAAAGTACGGGGTTAAGAAACATAAGTGTAAAAAGGACTTTTTGGTATGTCAGTTGCAGAGGTATAGAAACAACATTTCTCATGATAATAGTGTGGAACTATGAAAGGTCATGCAGAGACCAGAGAGGTGAGATGAACCCAAATTGGGAAACTGCAAAAATGACATCATATTCTAAAAAGCCTAATTCCTTCTCTTTTTTTTAAAGGGTGATGTCAGTGTGTAAGTCATACAGCTGTAGCAATATAAATGTGAATACTGTACCAAAATAGATGTAGGATGTCCTGTTTGCATATAATGTCAGATAGTGGGAAGTAAAGGAACTGAGTTGTATTAACCTGTTGAGGACGAGTCCCGAATATACTCAGGCAGGGGTCTATGGGTAATGTGTGCTGTAGCAAAATCAGCCCGACCTCAACGGGTTAAATCAAGTTGGAATTGGATTGAATTGAGTGTAAGGAAATGTAGATGAAGTTAATTCAGTTAAATATTGTAACCACCAAAGTTAACACAGCTGAACATTGCTGAACATTGTGTTTTGGAAGCTGATAATCAGCACAACAGGAATAGCTCATGAAATTGCATTTCCATTGTTCAAGTTGTTTGCTGAAGTTTGATAACTTTGCAGTGCAAGTGTTGACATCATGTGTGTATGTTTATGTGATGGCCATGAAAGTTATGGCAAGGAGATCAAATGACAAAATGTGAAGTACGTATATAGGTCATCTGATCTTACCGTACATATCGATGTCTTCATGTGGTGATTTCATTTCTGAATCATTTCAAACAGTTTTCACATTCAGTGGATAGGTACTTAATGTTTAAAGATTTAATAGATACCTAGAAAGCCAGGTAGGACTTTATGCTAATTTTCTGTAAGAGCATCTAATGTAACAGTGGAAAGAAGAAGAGCCTACAGTGCATGAAATCTGTGTCGTGCTGAGTAGAAAATGAGAGAGATGCGCGCGTAGCTTCCTTATTTGGCTCAGGGAATACCAGCTGCCATAGCAGCATGATGCTGCTTTTCTCTCCCAACCCCCGGCGAGCGTCATTCGATTACGAGCGACGGCGGAAGAACACGGCGGGAGGTTGGAGCATCATGTCTGGTGTGTGTTCTCATCCCACCTACCTCCCTGGTTTGTTGGTAGGTTTGCTTGTGCAAAGATGTGAGTGCTGCCGTCACCGAGCTTTGAAATGCACCAACGTTCGGGGGACAGGAGTGCGAGGGGAATAGTGAATGGAGTTTGGCGGTGTGTAAAATAGCTGGTGGATGTATCGGCATGCAGTTTAGTGGGATTAAGGGAGTCATTGAGCTGTAAAGGATCTGTTGTAGAACTTTTGTTGGATCCCGTAGTATGAATAAGTGCCCGCTGCTTTTCACACTCCACTAGGGGTTTATTAATACCAGTACTAAAAAAGAGGGGGGGGGGGGGAGGGGAGGGGAGGGGAAATTTTTCCACTCCTTATCGTTCGATGGAAGAAGAGTGAAAATAGTGTTCCTTTTGTTATCATTGTACAGGTGTCCACTTGAGCGGCACAATTGGCCTATTGTGAGTCATTATCTACCAATGATCATCGGCTCAGTTCAGTTCAACGGACTACAGAGCGTGTCGTCTGAATAAAGCTTTCGAAATGATCAGCAGGCTGTGTGGTTTCATTATTGCACTAGCTCATAATACACTGGTTCTTGTAGCGACACTTGCAGAAACTTGTATTCACACACACACATACATACACATAGACACACACACACACCCATGTACTGCATGTGCATTATAAAAGCATGATAGTTTTTAGTCATAATACAGCTGGTAGTTGTGTTTTATGGTGCAAAGAGCAAATACCTTATGACTGCATTTTTCAGAGGTGATGTCATTGTCATTGATACAGACATGCTCCAGCTGATTGAGACCATTTTATATTCTTTGTCAATTTATGTGCAATCTCCTCTCTTTTTCAAAAGTAATATAACTCCTGTACAAATTCTTCATCAGGGCATTCAAACTGTAACATACATCTCTAGCTGCTCTGTTTCTTTCCACAAATCTCAAAGGTTTTACTAGTACAGTACTTCACTGGCTTTCCAACTTAATGCACTACTTCAAAAATGTTCTATGCAAGCCAATGTAGGCTAAATAACAGCGAGGAGAAAAGTGTGTTTTACTTGATGCTCTCACATACAAGGTTGGCCAAACTTCATTGCATATTAGGCCGGAGAGAGAACATACATTGTACTTTATTAAACTCAATCTAAAAAAATACATGTCCATACTTGAAGGAGCTTTGGGGGAAATCCCAGAAAAATATGTTACTTGCCCAACTCCTTGACATTGTGCTATGATTTATTGTGACATTGAGCGACCCCTACATGTCTCTTTGCCTTAAAGGTACTGTTTACCATTGGGAGCAGTGATTTAAAAAAGTGTTTGAGTTATCACATTTGATGCATATGTGTAGGTCAGTTGTATCACAAAACATTGTACCATATAAAATGTCACAATAAAGCCTAAAATAAAAGGAGATATCACTATTTTTCTCAATAAACCTTAACTTAAGACAGTTTATTCTAGAAACAATTTTATCAGAACTATTGTTCACATTTTGTATATTTAACAACATCTATCATACTGATCATACTGATTAACATTTGTACATTCTTGTTTCTATCCATAACTCACATTTTAGAACTATTTTGAGGAACTAAAGCTGGGATTTTGTTTCATCTGCCAGTGGTAAATAACACCTTTAACACCTTATGATATTGGGTATTGAAACATGTTTCAAGCATGGGAAAGATAATTGATGCAGCCAAGATATCTGGGCGGAGAGCTAATAATTAGCTCTCCCAAGCTCGCTTTGGTCTGAACATGCCCAGAGTTGCAAAACCACAGAAGCGTCAATGAGCTATACACACTCATACTGACATTCTGCACTTTGCTCCGGGGTCAGGTGTTTTGTAGAGAATGTCAACATTCAATGGAGGTAGTAGACTTGATTAGCTTCTCGTAATGTTCTGCTGGTATTTTCCAGAGCCAGATTTCATTTCTTTGAAATTTGAAACTAGGAGAGTTTGAAATTAAGAGTCCTGTAGTTGAAAGAAAGCATTTTAGACAATTTTACTTTTATCCTATCAAACAGAAAAAGGGACAGTCAAATATTGCTTTTACACTCTCATTAAAAAAAAAGAGTAATTGTTGCATCTTAGACTACTATGATGAAGAGTTAAGTCTGATGTGTAACAGGTAAGATTCTAATTGCTTTCAATTTTTGCTAGATATTTGACACTGTAGTGAGACTAGCGTTTGGCTCGATATAATGCATTTCCATCTCAGAAACTTTATGTCAGTTCAAAGCAATTTCAGTTGGAGGTTTTCTTAGATGGTGAAATGACGGCAGGTTTCCAGAATTCCCAAGTTCTGCAATGCATGGCATACTTACATGATCAAGTAGTGTGGCTGACTGGTAGGCCGGATGTACGCTCAGATAACCCCAGTCCACATTCATACGTGATTTGTGTCACGTCAAAGTGAGATGGCCCCAGCCATCGTGACAGCTCTTGACAGCAAACGCGTGTACTTCATTTGCATCGAAGACTGGAGGGGAACACCCCACTGCGCTCTGGAAGAGAAGAAAAATTGGGGGGGGGGGTGGGGATGAAAGAAGAAGGAGTAGAAGAAGAAGTAGAAGAAAAAAGAAGATATTTCCACCTCTGAGCAAGCCTGTGATTGGATACCAGCATGATACTAGGCTGTCCACATTGCTTCACGGTACACCTTTCTCATAGACTAGTCTTTGTTCAAGGCAGAGATGTATTAGCCCCTCTTACATACACTATGGTCTGTTCAAATGAATGAATTCTTGTGTCAAGTTGTTTTAACTGCACCTATTGTGTAAATGACAAATATCGCGCACTTCTTCAAGGTAGTGTTTTAGTGGTAGCCATGATAAGAAAATCATTGGCATAATATATCCTTTAATAGGTTGTATTCAAACAAACAATCTCTTGATTACAGGACAGGCGTCCTCTCTGCTAGACTAGCGAGCTTCCGCCCAATGGCCAGCACTGGTCGTAAATCCAGTCATTCTGATAATCCAGTCAGTCTGTTAACATGACTGTTTAATTCTGTAATTCTGATGAATCATGATTAGAAAACATCTCTGGACCATCATTTGAAGCATGATTGGAATTACAACAATGTACGATTCAAATCACCATCCGTGATTCCAGTTTGCATTCACATGGCAAAAATGCTTAATATGAATCACCGTGCCAGTGATGCGTCATTACAATTGTGTTTCAAATTAAGCACTCTCGGTACATGTGAAAACGAGGAGAAACTAGACTATTTCCAACTGTCCACTATTAATACTTGTAGTGATAAACCAAAGCATGATTAATCTCGGTTACATTCTTTCAGTGACCACAAGACAAACATTTTACCGTTTTGCACGCATTCGTCTTGGGAAAAGTAGCAGAAAGGAAACAATTTTTTTTCCAGTCTGAAATGTTTTAGTTGATGCACTAGAAAGGATTCACATTTGTTTTGTTTCTGATAAATCTCATGCAGGCTGGATAATTGGCTCAGTCATTCTTGTGGGGATATCTCTTTAACTGTCATATGATCCGTATAATTGCAAGTACTTTGTACTAAAGATTGATGCCATACAGATGCCTGTGTGAGAGCTTGCAGCCATTTTTTCACTTCTACTGATATCTGATTTCCCAAAAGTTGACAAAATTATGTCACTTGTTGTCAAATTTGAGTAAGCATTCCTTAACTCTTTTCAGTTTCCTGTGAATGGAGGATATCACATATGCGTACATTACATTATGACATACATGTATACCGGAGAACAAAGAAGAGAATTGTGTTCAAAAGTTTCGAGAAAAGTTTGAAGGATTTATGGTGACTGCAAGTGCGATGTCGTGGCCTCAGACCTGAACCAATAAGGGAGACATGAAGGGTGCTGTAATATTGTAATCGTAGCTGCTGTTCAGCATTTTTTTTAGATCTTCAAAACACTTGTCTGATTGTTCAAAAAACTGTTGCCGATCTGTTGCTATAGTTGAGCTGAATTTGAAACATCTCCTGTTGAGTATGAAGGAGGATGAACTCTTTGAAGTTGAGGTCACACTGGCAAAAGTTCTTGAAGTTTTCAGTTCTCAAAGTTTTGCCAGAGTGATTGCTAACTTCCAGAAAACTTCTCGTGAAACTTCCCAAACAAACTAGGGAGATTTCATGAAATCCTGCAAATTTTGTTGAAGTCTTTGCAGTCTGAATGTACACAGCTGTGATTGGTCAACTCCCTGTGGTGCCGCTTTCTTCTTTGTTGCGCACTTGCAATGATAGTGGCCCAAACTTCAAGAAGTTTGGCCACCAGTGTGAATGGAGGAACGCACTTCGCAAAGCGTTTTCAAAGTTAAACTTTTGAGAAGTTCTGCCCTTGTGACTGTTGCTGTGGAGTGCATACGGTCTGTCTTCCGCGCTCGATAATATCCTGGTGTTTGATGCTGTTTCTGGGATACCAAAGGGGGACCGGAGAATTCCTGTAGTGCAGTGCTCTAGGAGATGTCCCATAGCACTAGTCCAGCAGGCATGTCTAAATGCAAGTTTGTCATGTTATGTCTCTGTCGGCAATAAATAAACTGCTCCAATGGTAGTTAGTGTAAACGTCTGTGCTGTAAATCATGGAAGATCATGTACCCCCAAGAGAGATGCCGCTGGAAGGTGAAGAGGAATTGGTTCCCCCCTCCCTGCTCTTAGGGTTTTCGCACTTACGAGAGAACTTGTTCGTAAATGTTTGCAGAGACACATTTCGTACTAATCAGGTACTTATCTTTGAGCTCTAAAAGAAATCCAGAATAACACATTTCTCACATGACATTTAACCAGCAGTGGTTCAGCTGTGTTTTCCAGTCGAGTTTCACTGGATTCTAGGGTTTTTCAGTCAAGTTTCGCTGGATCCTACGGATTATGAATGTGGAAGTTTACTTGACCGTGAACCAGTATCCCTTCAGTCATGGTTTCTGTGTAAAGGTACAACTGTACACTCTGAGATTTGAATATTTGACAAGCTGTACAGTTTCTGATGCAGTGCTTGATTGGACTGTAATTTTACAGATAATCATTGACAAGGAGGCACATTGTTTGTGTAAAAATACTCAGCAATTCTAAACACATAGTAGACAAGAAATTTCAGGAATGTGATTAAAACAAGTTCTTTAATGAGTCTGAAACCCTTCTCGGAGGTGAACACCCTTTGGAACCGGTGGAAGCATCCATCATCCCTTTTGATGGTCCTCTTCACCCCACTATCTGTGATTCATGTTTTCCTTCTCCAATCAAATATATATATCATCATATGATTCATTTTTCCTCTCTTCATGTTCAGCTTTTCTTCTCCCTTGTTGCATTCTGTTAATCTTGTATTATACAATGTGAGGAAAAGATTTTGTCTGATGAATCACAGATTTTCTCTCTCACTGATGGCATACTGTGCTGACTATTTCATAAAGGACAAGTCCAGTTAGATTTTATACATGGATCAACTCAAGTAGAAAACAAAACCCATCCAAAATACTACCAGAAATATCATGAACAGGTATTGGATCTTTTTATGTTGGTTACTTTGTGCAAGATTTGCTGCAATGATACATGCATTCAGAATACTCACCATAGAAAGACTGGGATATGTCATGTGATTTCCACTCTACGTTTAGAATCCTCCATGTAGTCACACAGAGACCATATAATGTTATGTCATTCTACTAGACCAGAAGTACATACATGGGTATTAAAGTGGAAGGAACTCAACAGTATTTCTAAGTTTGCAATTTCTTTCATTGCTATGTAAATAGAGAGCTCAAACATTGTTACAGTCAACCTCGCTCAAGTCAACCTCGCATAAGTTGAATAATCACCGAAGTCAAAGGTCTTTTCAAGTTCTCTTCCCTTTATATTCTATTGATTTTAACCCCTCGTAAGTTGAGTTTTTTCTAAGTCGAAGCTTTTTCTTCAGTCCAAATAGATTCGACTTGGGCAAGGTTGACTGTATTTTGAATGTCTTGATATTTCCCGGCGAGAATGAGCTCACCAAAGCAAATCAATGAACTACGAATTTAGCTTGGCTGGCAGCGAGGGCAGTCTTTTTGGCGCTGCTGTGTCAGAATTTTTTTTCTCCCTCTTGTTGTCGTCGGCCGACATTCCTACCTGTAAAGTCATGTCCATAGGAGTGCTAAATGTCAATGCCTCTTTGAAATTCTCTTTACAGTCACGTTCTTGACAGCTGTGACACTAATGAGAGATGAGTCACTTTAATATTCCTTTTTCATGAATGTTGTATGTCCATGTATTTTCAACCATTCCAGAATATTGGCATCTTTGACACTCCATGGTATACTATTTGGAAAATAATGTCACTTTTCATGGCCAAGAACTGCAAGAATTTTAAAGGAAAATTACATGAGTATCAAGTAGTTGAAAAGCAAGGAGATGGTAATCATCTTACGTAATGGTTTGGATCGGACAACAAATTTCTTCTGTTGACCTGAAGCCAAAATTTGGCAGTCAAATTATGGGGATTTATTTTAAAGCAACTTTTTGGAAATGTCTTCTTGGCCTTGTTGCAGAGAAAATGCAATCAAACATACAAATATAAGTCGGAAAATCAAACATAAGTCAGGTATCAGCCAATCAAAATTGAGTATTCAGAGGCTTAGATTTGATTTTCTGACTTAATGTTTGGGTTACTGTCAAGTTTTATGCGACGGGGCCCTGGTTCATGAGAAGAGAATTGCTCTGCAGTCCTCCTGAGGACATTGACAGAGAGTGCTGCACTTTGAACTTTGATCTTTGAACTTTGACTGTTTGCCAATGTACTACACCCGACAGTATTTCACCTTTAACAGCTCTGCTTTAAAGGTAGAATTGATACTCTCAAATACTTCAAAGCAAAATCAGCCACTATATACTGTACCTTTAAGTTTAATCAGTGCCTGTGTGCTGGGATTCCTGACTGACCAGGTTCTGCCTTCGTACACCTTGACCCATCCTTGGAAGGCACATCATCTAAACTCTTTATCACTGATTTCTGTCATTGCGTACTTCTCCTTTAAATGCCCTGTTGAAGTTTTTTTTTTTTTCCCGGGGGGGGGGGGGGGGGGGGGGGGGTTGGATGGGAGAATGAAAGGACAAATAAGAAATATGGGGCAAATCTTCACACCTTCTTTCAAGAACCAGATGAGCAAGTATTTGCAAGACATGATAACTTTATTTAGACCACAATTCTACCATGTAATTGTGTTTCTGTAAATCTTAATATGCAGCATCTCTTAACATTTTTTTCTTTGAACATCATCAGAACGTTGCCTGTCACACATCAGGTTTGAAAGCTAGTAATCCTGCTTTTAAATTCTTCTTACATTAACAGGGTAAGGTGTGGGTTTTTTTCTCCCAGAAAAGTTGCCTTTAGTAGAGGAATTTCCTGCATCAGATGGCGCAGAAGTCACATTTTTTTTTTTTGTCAGCTCCTGGGGCAGTACACATGTCATATAAAAGTTACATATATTCCTTCGACTTCTAATAATTTCATTCGAGTGGCCAATATTTAGTCTAGCTATCCCAGGATAGGATTTTTTTTTTTCCCCAAGAAAAGTTGCCTTTAGAAGAGGACTTTCCTGCTTGAAATTGCATAACAAGTCTTAGGGTATTTCTCCGGTGGCATGGCAATTGCACAATGTGAAAGTTACATACCATATTATGTATTCCGTCGACTTCTGCTCATTTCATTTGACTGGCTAATATATTGTACGTATCCCAGGTATCCCTGGATAAAAGATAAGGGTCTTTGCAAGTCATTCCACTGTTACATGGCAGTTATCAGGTCAGAATTAAACTAGAAATTAGTCATATGGACTAACTACCTTATGCACTGATGTTTAAGCATTCATTACTTTCTCGTTGTTCATCGAGTCATGTTTGTTTATTTCATAGTCATGTTTGTTTATTTCATACTTTGTGTCGATTTGTTGCATCAGCTTTCCTGGTTTTCCTTCAACTCGTTATGTGCCATGGTAGAAACTCCCCGTATGCCACATTATTCTGAGACACCAACAAAGTCATGAGTTAAGAGACATACTGTTTTTCAAATCTACATAACTTTTATAGATTTATGTTAAATTGTAGACGAAGTGAGCAAAGATGTAGAGAAAATTTCATGCTTTGCATTGATGTAAATTCTATGACAAATCTATAATTGCCTGTCTTTCAAATGACCAGTAGCTACATTAATGTAATGAATGACTTTTACACACAAAGCCGTGACAGAAACTTAGAATTTGAATGCAAATCCACTATGGAACACTCCTTGTTATTCAATCACCAGATAAAATGCAAGTTTAGAGGAGAGGAATTGAATCGCGAGAAACACGTTCGTTGTACTGTGTCATTTGGCGATTTATCGATCGGTTTGGGCGGGTTTGTGCGTTTGAGCGGAATATGTGAAGTTGGCACGCCGTCGACTGAGTCAGACGTGCGAACGTGGTACATAAAGAGTTAAAAGAAAAAATAGAGCCCTGTCTCATAAGCTGGGAATGAGATAGAAAGGGCAAGCAGAGGATATGGGTAAGAGAGAAAAGTTGATCGCTTGAACACCTTGTCCTTGCCAAAGCTAATGATGCTGATTTAATGCCTCATTTGGGACATAAGCTGAGTTTAAACTTGAAAGTTAAGTAGAGGAGAAGGAAAAAAGAAATTGACGGTGGAGACAGATCACACTGGAAAGAAGAAACGATAGCGATAGCTTTCACTGTTGACATTCATGTTTTCAGAGAAGTGGTACTCATTACTAGCATTCATTACCACCATACCTAATCAAAATGAAATGGTTGATTACGTATATCTGTTTCTAAGTCTCTCCCACTCCTCCCCCCCCCCCCCCCCCCCCCCGATTCATACATATGCATTTCTGTTCATATCAAGATACTACATTGGGGTCCTGAAGTTAGTATTTTAGATAAAATTGAGGTAGCATGCAACCTTTTTTTTTTTTAATTGACCTAATGGAATCAGTGCTACACTCACATTTTATTATTATTAATCTTTGTTGTACCCCAAAATAACATTGGGTAATACAATCCGAGCATGTACCAAATTTCCAGTGAAGCTGATGAGTGCAGCTGCTCCTGTGAATCATTGATATGAGTTTTCCAGTGTGAACCACATGGCCAAGGGTAACATGCGCATTTGTCTATATCGATAATCCATGCGGACTGTCAAGCATGATCATGACATATCGAGCACATGTGCAAGCCCAGTCTTGATTCTAATCCCAATCCTATGATAAGTCTTCATGCTGATCTTGATTCTGACTGCTATTATCTTGGTCCCTACCAGGCCAAGAGGATTTCAAAGTTTCCTGGGGAAAGGTGTGTGGGAAGTGGTGTCTGTACTAGTTCCACATACATGTACATCAGAGAAACTTGTATGCAATGTTGAATTGATGTGCTGTCTTTTTCCAGGTATAGGAGCAAAGTGGTAATGAGTTAGAAAAGAGAAGTATGGTATGATATTAGTTCTTTAATGGCTTAATCTGATTAAAATGTTGATTATAGGTTAAAGATTGAGGTTTAGTTTCAGGTTTCCCTCAAAGTGTGGCCAGAATATTACGTTTGTGTCTAAGTATTGGGTTGAGAATTGATTGGTTACATGTCTGGCGAAGATTTGTGTGGCCGGCTTTAATCTGTCACGGCAGCTTTTGTGCCCCGCCGAGCGACATCGCCTATGTGTGAAAGGTCCCTGGGCCACGAGTGAAAGCACAAAAACATGCAACGCTTGATTAGGGAGATGCTTATTACACATGGCACCAGTTACGGTGTGTCGTTTCCTATGAAACCCTTCATTAATTTGCTGTCATTTCAGTCCGTGTGGTGTCTTGTATCTCGCCTTTTGAAAAGAGGTCAGAATATATCTTTTCTTTCCTTCATCATCCGCGTAACTGTCGTGAGTAACGACTCACCGTTGACGCTAATTGTCCAGATAATGGTGAAATTTTTAGATGACACTAGCTGCAGCAAAATTATGAGTGCCAGGGGTAGGTATAAGTTTGTAAAATGTACGCTGAAGTTTCTCTGTTGTTGTTTTTTTGTCATTGCTGTATAGCTTTAATGTAAATTTGCACTGATCTGCATTCCTTTTGTTTTACTGATGACACTCTTGACTTAATTCTCCTCAAACTGTTATGGTTTCTTTCAGATATTTGGAAAACTTCATGAAATGAATGTTGCATAGAAACTTTTGTACATAAATGACAATTGCTTTATGTCTTCTACAATTTTAGTTAGCTCTTATTCTGAAACACAACAAACTTTTGCACAACAAAGTCTTTCAGAATTTTGTTTTAATTTTTTGTAGAGCTAACTCTTATTCTAAAGTACAGGGAATTGCTATTTGCTGGACTCAAGTATAATGTTTGAAGGGATCTTCAAGAGGGCTAACAATTTCAAGGGTAGTAACCCCAGAAATCAACACCTTCTGCATTTATTATACTCTTTTCAATATTGCTTGAGGGACCTAAATAGCCTTTGTTATCTTTTTTCTTCAGAAACTTTGAGATGCAGGGGATATATTCAAACAAGAAAATGCCTACGATTTGCCCCTTTTACCCTTTAAAAAACACATGGAGGTTTCTCGCAACAAAGAAGAGCAATTATAGGCATCAAATTCACTTTGAGATTAATATCAAAAGATAAAATGATGACTAACAAATTTCATTGCAATTAAAAATCAAAGAAGAAAGTTATGGTTTGAAGGAACTCAGACATTTTTTCCATCAGTTGTCTGAAACTTTTCATATTTTTTTTGAAAGTTGACATTGAGAAATCACACTAAATACTGTTTTTTCAGGGAAAGTTTTGCTGCGCTCACAAAAGTGCTACTTGTAAGTGTAGAGTGAAGGCAAAAAAAAAGTATGAACTTCTGCAGTGTAAGTAACATAATATATTATCTGCATCACTCTGCTTTACAAAAAAAAATTAGAAATGTGAAGAGCATAGAATATGTACGACTACTGGTGTTCATTGTATGTTCCTCTCGTAAAGTTTACAACTTATCATAGAATTTGCAGATCATCCATCATTCAAATCTGAAATATGAAACTGTCAAATTTGTTTGTATAATATGTGTGAGATATCAATTACGTGACTACATTATCAGTTTTAAAGGACAGCAATAGGAAACTGAAACCATTGATTTAGAGGGTTTGAGCTGCAAAGGTCTATGTTTGCTAAAAATACACTGATTCCCGGCACAGTCTTCAGACAAATGGAATATACCGCTACTGTATGTGAGGAATGCAATATGTTTAAATGTGTTTGTTTCCATGACTGGTTCATGTCAGCTTGTGTTACCCCACAGCGCAAACCCACAGGGAATTTGTCTAAACCCACTCAAAGCTGCATGAAATTTGTTTTGAATATACATTTCTTTCATTGATCAGACGTTTAGTTGACACTGCAAGAAATCCAGATGTAAAAGGGTTAATAATGGACATACTTGGCTCCATTCTATTTATGCCCCATAACAACTGAACAGAAAAAGGGGGTGGACTGTGTAAAGTTGTACCTCTCGAATGGCACTGCATGGGCAGGAGAATACCAGTTGGGTCACAAGCGAATTAGATTTATCGCACGGGCCAAAGCTACAATTGAGTCAATTTCGCATGTTCGCACAGTCCAAATGGGGTCGTCCATGACATAGAAGCATGCCTATGTTTACAGAACTTACACTTAGAATTCTTTAGCGTCACAGGGTGTACGCTGATTGTTGGTATGGGTCACGAGTGTCTGGATTGTCTTTTGATTCGAGGGGGTAGAAAGTAGAAAAGTAGAAAGGACTGAGTAGACAGAAGATGAGGGAAAAAGGGGGGGGGAGGATTTTGCGAGGAGGAAAAGAACAAAACATGCCAACCAGCCTCATACGTAGCGCCAAACGCTTCTTCTTCCTCCTATCGTCCCGCTTTGCCGGAATGCCAGCAATGCGAGCCAAGGACCGGCCCGACACGGAGCTCGGGAGCGCAATAATAACTCATCTCTGTCGTCATCGTCATGGTAGATTATCCCCACGTCTGTCAGACAGAACTCCCCCCTCCCCCTCCCCCTCGTCGTCGGTAGACCCATTATCTCTTCTGAATATTGTGTCTTCACATCATCTGTAGCCCACAATAGCCTATATATAAACACTGTCTCCCCCTCTCTCTTTCCTCTCTCACACACATTCTCTCTGTCTTTCAAAAGGTTGCAATGTTTACCCTTCCAAATCTTAGATTTTGTCCCCCTCTTCTCATCTCCACCGTAGTTTGCATCTTACACACATTTATAGCTAACAGGGGCTGCAAATTTTTCTTGACATATTGTTGCTTCTGTCCATGTGAGAGAGTGATAACCAATTAATACTTTCGTTTTGGGAGATACAGAATCAGTTTTAAATTTCAAATGGACTAATGATAAACACCCCATTTCAGTTGACCCCTTGTGACCAGCCCAAAGTCAGCAAATGGTATCAACTGAGCACATTGTGCCATACAAAGAAGAATAAGAATGGTCCAATTTTGCAGAAGTTTATCAGATATTTATTATTAAGCATAGCTGGGATGATAATTGGTACTTAATCTCAGCATTGGTACACTGAATATGCTGTTATTTACGCATACAGATATTTTCGAGAATGACGAGGTCATAGACATGTTGTTTTTGCGAATCGATGCCGACGCTTAATTAATGCTCTATTGACAAAGGGCATGGAGACATTTTCGCATGTTGTCGAATTCCCGATCCTACTGTGATTCGTAAAATTTGCAAAAATTAAACCCTCGCGAAAATAACAGCTTATACAGTATTCTGCCAATCAAAAAGGTGCTTGGATGCTGTCAACAATAAAACCCTTACAGTGCTCTATTCACAGATTACTACGCATACTGGAATGCTAGATTAGTGCAGCTGTCTAGAAACTAATTGCCGATGAAAACAGAAATTACGTATTAAACTCCTCTTCATCCCCACTGCATCACCATGGCTATCCCGTTGGACTGAGACACATTGCTGCCCCTGAGAGGGCTTGCTAACTTTACAATAACAGTTGGGTCAAATTTTGATGGGTCACTAATTTTTGAAAAATTAAGTGTAGTATTTCCAATGTAATTTCAAATTTGGAAAAAATCCCCGTGAAACCACTCCGATTGCTCAGTGTCAACCCCTTGCAAAATTGTTTTATTACCTCCGCCAAGGGGGGAGGTTATGTTTTCGTTACTGTTGGTTTGTTTGTTTGTTAGTTAGTTCGTTCGTTCGTTTTGTCCGTGTGCAAAATAACTCAAAAAGTGGTTAACAGATTGGGATGAAACTTGCAGGAAAGGGTGAGAATGACACAAGTAACAAACGATTAACTTTTGGTAGTGATCTGAGAATTTTTGGGGAATTTATGAAGGATTTTTTATATTTTTGCAGGTAGGGTCAATGAACTTGGAAGTTCATGCTGCGCGTATTTGAGGTTTGCATGTGCGCACTAAAGTTCGTGTTCTAGTTTCTGCTAGGGCGAGGTGCGCCATGCAGCTGAGGGTTTATGACGTAACAAAGGCTTCTATATTGGGAAATTGGGCAATTTTTCAGCATGTACTGTATACTGTTTTGGATGGAAATCACTGATCTCTATGGAAGAGGTCAAAGAGCTTTTCCCCAGTGATGGAGAGGAGAAAATCTCTTTGGGCAGACATCGGTGGAAATTAGCTGCTTGGCGGGGGTCTGCGCTCTCGGAGTGCTTTTCTAGTTTCATTTGTATTTTGTCTTTGAAATATCTCTTATACTACACAATTTAACAGCTTAATCCGTTGAAGACTAGTCCCGAATATACTCGGGCATTTATGTCTGTGGGAAATGTGTGTTATCAATATAGCAAAATGGCTCATCCTCAACGGGTTAAGTATATTTCATGTGCGAGCACAGCTTAGCGATTGATATCTCTGTCTGCTGTTGCCATCATACTCATATTCCATTTCTTTTTTGTGGTTGATGTACGTCATTCATTGCCTGTTCTTTTATTTTGCTGTTGTTATTAGTGCTCTTCATGAATTGAAGATTCCTTGAGACACAATTTTTGCCATTGATGTATGATTTGCTCTCAATGAAGTTTCCAGGATGCTTTGGTCACAAGACAGAGACTAGTAAGATGCCCCCATCACTACTGTTGGCACTATCGTGATCGCCTTGCCAATAGTACCACGTTTTTGTACTACAGCTTCTTTAGACCCATCAGCTCTACCAGCATCATCACCACCACCATTATCACCACCACCACCATCACCACTACCACCATCACTACCACCATCACCACCACCATCATCATTGCCACTACCATCATCATCACCACCACCACCATCACCATCACCACTATCATTACCACCACCACCATCACCATCATTGCCACCACCATAACCACCACCACCATTACCACTACCACCATCACCATCATTGCCACTACCATCACCACCACCACCATTACCACTACCACCATCACCATCATTGCCACTACCATCATCATTACCACTACCACCATCACCACCACCACCATCATTGCCACCACCATCATCACCCCCACCATCATCACCACCACCATCATGAAAGGCATCCTTGTTTTCTCTTCCTTTTAAAAAAAATTTGGTTCACCCTCATCATCAGAACACTTGTTCTCATCATTTATCTTATCAAAACATTCATCATCACAATCTAATCATGCACTCACAATACCAGGACATTAACCTAATGCACAAAAGGAGAAAAAAAAGAGAGGAAAGATTGATGAAACTTTATAGAAGTTTTACCTTGATGTAGATTTATGACCATCCCTGTTGCCCAATGGGCATCATTAAATGCCATTATGATGTCATTCATCCCGCCGCTGTCGTCACCATTATTGTCTGGAATCTCCCCCTCATGCTCAGCCATCCAGCATTCACTCGCATCAGCCCCGCCCCATCGCGGTATCCGATACCTCCGGTTTGCTTACGCCATCCAGGATTTAGAGTGAGGGCGAGATGATGAAGTAGTGACACATGGCATCACTCTCCCCTCAAAAACTGTTGTTTGAGGATCCAGAAGTCCAGGGGGTATCTTTCCTGAGATAATCTTTACAAATTAAAAACTCCTCGTTGTGAGACTAGCTCTGATTCTTGGTCAGATTGATTCGTCTGTTGGGATGGTAGTGAGCATTCATTTCTAGGAAAGTATTCATCCGATGCGAGTTTTGGAAACGATATCAGAGTCGTTTGCAAAAATTTAATACCTTTTTAGCTGAGTAGTCTCACATCTACTATAGACTAAGTTTCAAACTTTCACTTTGTCAATGGACATTTTAATTCTGCCCTTGTTTGTCATGGATGTGATGTCATTTGCACCCTTGGATTGATGCACAGGTGCACTCTAGCTCATGTGTGACATGAAAACAAAATCATCACCAACATTTGCCCCACCATGTGTGAGTGTGGGGGGGGGTGAGGGTATCAATTCTAGGAGATGAAAAATGGACTTTTGCAATGAAATGAAAAAAAGAAAAAGATGAAGTGGTTGTACAATTAATATTGAGAAGAAAAAGTAATTTCTAAAGACTTATAACCTAAGAGATTATTGATAGATTAAGAAAATGAGGTTCATGGTATAGGGAGTTTTTGATTCATTCATTTCATGTTAAGTTTGGATCATGCTATAGTCTTATTAATAGTGAACTTTAGTCATACACAGTTTGTGCATTCTTTTCTTTCTTATTCGTCTTAGAAGCAAACCAAAACGTGTCATAATTCATACCTTTTTTGAACAGATGATGCCAGAGATACAACCGGCTGCCTATCTGTTTAGAGTATCTAGGTTCAGTGTAAAAATGTCAGAGGTAAAAGTGTCAGAGGTAATAATGATTGTCTGTTCAGCAAATAGTCTCTGAAGTCTTCAGTGATCTTAAAGGCATTGTGTAAACAATGTTTCCAGTTGGCAAAAATTTGAGCTTTGTGTATGGTCCTGCATTCTACTAGCTGTATACAGTAAACATGAGGAGATCAATGCATAATAAGTACAGTAGGATGGAAAATAAGTACTTTATACACATATGTCCAAACGGTGAAAATCTGTGATGGATAGCATAGTGCCTAGTGTATAAAAGATGAAATCTATACAGGTCCCCATCACAGCTTGAAAGTACTAATGACTGGTCATTATACTTTACTAAATAAGCGGTCTATAAACAAAAATGAATGTTAGGCAAAATGAAAGCCAGGTCGCATGTACTACACTCTCGACTAATCATTTGATCAGGATATTCTCCATCATCTATAAAGCCATTTCAAATGGTATATTAGCGTGATGATATCTGTGCCTTGATACACATAGTAGCATCATTTATCTCAAATTGTTCTTTTTTAAAAGCTGGTGTGTTTTTGATGTGTTTGAACGGGTCTAGGGCAATTACCCCCTGTGCAATTACCCCGGACCCTTCCCCTGGCCGTAATCCTAATCCTAATCCTAATCCTGAACCTAATCCTAACCCTAACCCAAACTCCTAACCCTAAACCTAACCTTAACCCTAATATTTACTCTAACCTTACCACTAACCAGTATTTAGCCAGGGGTTAATTACCCTCTGGGGGTAATTGCCCGGATGCTGTGTTTGAACATCATGACACTGCTCACAAGGCAAAGTGAACAGTCTTTGAAATTTAGCCACTACAGTTTTATAAGAGCATCTTTAACAAGGAATCTGTCCAATTCCGAGTCCAGTGTTCCGCTGACCTGTCCAATCACAACTCTGCCCTCTGATTCTGATTCCAGTTCTGATTCTCAATTTCAATCACCCCCACAATGTTTGGGGTAGAGGGGGGGGGGGGGTGACCCGAAGATATCATGAACTGCACATCTGCTCTTGTCAGCTATGTGCTTCGAAGAAGCAACCTTGGCCCGGGAAGTGTCTCAATTTCGATTTGAAACCATCTGCATCAGGTTTATATGGTTTGTCATCAGTGTGGCATCCCATTTCGGTCTCAAATCAAATGCACAGTTACAATTGTACTTGTGGTAATGCTGTTGCATTATTTGTGATTATTCCTGTTCTTCATTTTCCTTTCTCTTTCATTCATTATCATTATTATTGTTACAAGTAATCATGTGATCATATTCCATCATTATCATTATTGGCAGCAGTAAAAGTAGTAGTAGTAGTAGTAGTAGTAGTAGTAGTAGTAGTAGTAGTAGTAGTGATAGTAGTAGTAGTAGTAGTAGTAGTAGTAGTAGTAGTAGTAGTAGTAGTAGTAGTAGTAGTAATAGGAGTAGTAGTTGATATAAGTGGCAGTTATTGCAGCATTAATAGAAGAAATAAGAAGCAGCGCATCATCATCACATATACTTTGTGATTAGATATAGTTGAGTTAGAGCAGGAGGTTAATGGTATTATAGTATATCCAGAACTCACTTTTTTTTTAATGTCTGAAAAGGGATAGTCCAAGATGACTGTGTGTACATTATAAGCATTCAATCAAACTTCTCTGTATGTGACCAGCTTAGGTACACCCTGTATCATACATGTTCGTTGAAAAGTTTGGTTCCTGTGTAATGATACATCTTTAGCTATCTCGTTTTACTGAACAAGCCAAAGATGTGACTGTTCTAAAGGCATGTTTTCTCCATAAAGATTATCCGTGGCCGTGCTTCAGCATATCCCTTCCGTCAGACTAATACAGAGATCGACTTGCTGTGCTGAGCAAATACAAGTTTGGACCGGTGAAATCCCCGCCATATAAATAAGAGTTGAAAGAAACAGGTGCAGTGAAAAGCATACCACGAACCATTCAGTCCAGCAGCATCCTTGACTTTGAACACATCACTTAACCCCTCCCAACCCCATCATCCAAATAACACTGTTGATGTCCCATGCACAATCAGTTGGCCGCGGCAATGACAGACTTAAACTGGTCTCCCAGATTTGATGTCCCAGCTCTTTTGTGGGGGGAAAATAACGTCCTGCTTTTTCGAGCCCTCTGCCGCATTCATATCTGGATAAAAAGATTGGTGAATGTCTAAAGAAGATTTGTCCATGCGGAACATATGCTGTCGTGGCTCCATTCAAAGAGATGACATGTGCCCAAGGCACGGGAGTTCATTGTTTCCAACCTTAAGTGTGCCACTTTTATTGTGATGGCCTTTGGCAGATTTTGAATGAAAAATTCCAGTAAAGTGGACAAAGAGGAAGAGTTATGACATGTCCCATTTAACCATGTCGGGATTGCCATTGAAAGATACAGTGCACTCCCATTTAATTATACAGTGCACTCCCGTTATAACGAAATGCTCGGGACCGGCAGTTTTCTTTCGTTATAACGAAATTTCGTTATAACCGAACAAATACAACATACAACGAAAACAAGGAACCACGTATATTTGCTGAATACTCATCGTAGTGTACACTGGAAAGCTATGTGAAATGTGATGGGATAACTGTATTACAATAATAAACGCAAGTTCCCCTCAGAAACTGTGCGTGACACAAGGAGCGAACACAGAGTGGTGTGAAGCGTTCACCCATGCAGAGACGCTATAAATGCTTGTTCCGCTACGTATTTTCGAAAGCCAATTCGCAGTTTGTTGTAACGGAGCACATTTCTTTTGTCTTTCTTTGTCTGTTGTTCTCGGAAAAGACTTCGTTATAACGGAAATTTTGCTCTAACCGTGTTCGTTATAAGCGAATTTTGTACCATAGACTTTAATGGTGATAATTTTTGGACCAGAAGATTTACTTCGTTATAACGAAATTTCGTTATAACCGTGTTCGTTGTAACGGGAGTGCACTGTAACAAGTACAGTTACGACGAAATTTCGTGACAACAAAGTAAAGATTTAGGTTCTCCCAAATAATTATCCATATCTTTATATACTTTATTTGTTCACTTATAACAACATTTCAGTGTAATGAAGGAAAACTGCTGGTCCAGAGGATTTTGTTCTATGGGAAGCTACCTTTATCTTTGTTGTACCATGTAAGCCTCTGTTGCCCATGGTACATGTATGAAGAGGGTTGGAGACAAAATATGATTTGCAGTTGGTTGCTTCAGCAGCTATGTGATACTGTATACGCTATATATTTCGCGGGGGTTTTATTTTCGCGAATTTCGCGAGTCGGGAGCTATTCGCGAAATTAACAACACGCGAAAATATTACCTTCCAAAATGAATCCCTTTCCTTGATGATACGAACATTTCAGTACTAGAATACCATGTCAAGGCTTACCGAACAGACCATACTGGCTAATCTTGTTTATGCACGTCCACGTCTACTTACGAATACTGTAGAGAGCCAATCCATTATCGCAAGGGGACCACTCGTCAGAAATCTAGCGCGATGGACTTAACCACTTCAAAAATGTTGAATTCTAACTTACTAGTTTGCAGAGTTTGGCAAGTCTTTTTCGTGCAGTGTATAACTAGCATCATTCTTATATGCTAGCAAGTTGAAAATTCACACTTTCTTTGCCACTTCATATTTTCTCTGATCCCCCAATCGCGAATTTAACCACTCGCGAAAATGTGTGACATCGGCAATTCGCGAAAATTTATGTACGCGAAAATTATAGCGTATACAGTACCTGCAATGAACTTTTCTGATCCTAAAGAATTTACATGTTTGGTTTGCTCAGTGCATGCATATTTGAATGTAGACAAGACAAACTCTCGCAAATTGTTTATTTTGGGGGAAAATATGTCAGTTCAACCAGGTTGAAAGATTACTCACCTGGTGTGGTTGTCTTTTGTTGATGTAGTCCTTGTGGCAGGAACAATAGAACTTTTTTCTCTTTTCTTTTGCCACATGAATGCAAACATTGTCTTTTTGTGTAATTTTCTGAGAATGGGTGTGCACAATAAATCAAATGCAAAAACAAGCATTCAAGAAGAGGATGTGCCTGTTTGTCTGCTCTGTTGTATTCCAAGAGTGAATACTAGAGAGGGTGAACTGAAGATATTAATGTGAAAACTGGCACGTTATTCTTAGTTTTGTCAGGAAAAATCATAGAGAACAGCTGCGTATAACAATTATAGTCTCCCGGATTCTCCAGGTGGCTTCATGAAAACTTATGGTATATAGATAAATAGATATATATTTCATCATGTCTTCACAAGGAAATATAATGGTCTCGCTGACATAGGAATTATTTTTGCCCATTGAGATGCAAGCAATACACATGTATACCCCTGATTGCTCATTGCAACTGCCTTGATTTTCATGTTGGAATGTTTGCAATCCTGGTAATGTGTATAATACCTGGGCCCCATTTGGGCAAAAGAAATTGATTATGAATTCTTTACCACATAGGCTGGCATGTATAGACTTATCATAGAGATCAACTATATAATCAATTATAACTCTTCATAACACAGGGCCCTGGTATATCATTTACCATATATTCTAGACCAGCAAAAAAATATTAGATGTCATGAAAATGTGCTTTGAAAATTTTAGGCATTTATCTAACTACTCAAAGGAGTCGCATTGACATAAAACAGATGGAGAGTACAGAGATACAATGATAGAGAGGTACAGAAAAGGAAAAGAGTTATGAGTGCTATTATACTTTTATTTCAGGTATGAAAAAATAATGTATGACAGCTTGGGTTGTCAGAGTCTAAGATTTTGCTTTGTCTGTGTGTGTGTTGAACCCGTATCTTCACAAGTTACTGTATACGCCAAATATTTCGCGAGGTTTTTATTTTCATGAATTTCGCGAGGTTTTTATTTTCGCGAATTTCGCGAGTCAGGTGCTACTCACGAAATTAAAGACGCGCAAAAATAATGACTCTGATCCTGATATGAATATGACGCACATGTATACTTTCTCTATTCTGTGCAGTACTCCACGATCTCTAATTTAATCACTCGCGAAATCGTCAGGAAGTCCCAATATATGAAAATTTAGACTTGCTAGATATATGATGTACATACAGTATTTGATGTCTTTTGTATATCACTGTAAAAGAATAAAGCATTGCACCCCCTTCTCTTTCTCTACTTTCTCCCCCCTTTCCCTTTGTAATCCAAAGCTATGGTAGGACTTTCGGAAATGAAGTTGAATGTAGTGTACATACATGTACAGGTGCAGCATTCCTGAAACCTGGGTGTAGGTGTTTGCTGAACAAATAATGTGACCCTCTTCCAGGAAGTTTTAAAAAAAATGTCATTCAAAACATCCTAGACCTCTGAGTCAAGAAGCTCTGAGTCAAGGAGAATGTTGGATTCTAGATTGATTCTTGGGGAAAGGAAAGTCAATGTTAACTGGGCCAAAGGTCAAATGTCAAAGGTACTTGCACGGTATTGGCAGGTACCTGAGGGACAAGGGGGGGGGGGTGGGGATGGGGAGGGGGAGAGAGTGGGGGAGTTGGTAAGAAAAATATGTTGATATTTAGATGGGAGTCTGGCCCTCAAGATCCCCCTTGCAATTGCAGTTCAACAATTCCCAACAATAAGTGACTGTCCCATAATCCTGATGACTCTATTTCAATTCTTGAGATTATTTTTGCTAAGAACTGGGCAATCAACAGCAAAGTGGAAATGCCAAGAAAACATTAAGTGACTTCAAATAATTCTCTACTTATGATCATCGTAGTCACTGCCGTATTTCTTTTTTATTTCTTATGGGGGAGGGGGGGAGGGGGAGGGGGTGGGGATGACAAGGAGAAATAGCCCCCTAGAGTTTTTGTATTGAAGTTTACATATCATGCTAGCCAGTATGCTGTATTCTACATTTTAAACAAATTGTTCCAAAGAAGAAATTGGATATCTTCAGTTTCTTTCTTATCATACTTTACGTACATTAACTCTTTATGTGCCATGTTCGCACATCCCACTCAGTCGACGGCGTGCCAACTTCGCATATTCCGCTCAAATACACGCACTAATCCGCTTAAACCGATCGATAAATCACCTATTCCCGCGGTACAATGAACGCTTTTCTTGCGCTTTTGTTCCTTTTACATACTGCTTGCATTCTATGTGGTGATTGACTATCAAGCGGTGTTCCCAACTAAATTTGCGTGTAACTTCTAAGTTTCTCTCACGGTTTCTTGTGCAAAAGTCAGAGGTCATGCCTTTACAGTTATGTAGCAACTGGTCATTAAAAAAATAAAAAGAAATAGATTTGTCATACAATTTATATCAAAGCAAAGCTTGGCATTCCTCTTCAATTTTGCTCATTATTATGTCCAGCTTAACAGAAATTTGTAGAAGTTATATAGATTGGAAAAACAGAATTCTTTCTCAAAGCATGACTACCTTCGTGTCTCAGAATAACGTGGCACATAGGGGGTTTCCACCATGGCAAATAAAGAGTTAAGGAGGAATATAAAATTTCAGAGAAGTAGGTCCATTTTGTGCTTTATCACCACTTATCTTCTCCATTTTTTTTCCCCTGTGGGGGGGGGGGGGGGGTGGCTAATCCATCCAGGATATAAAACGGTGTACTGTAAATTTCCCCCTCGCATGCTGAGTTATTTTGTAAACATATCCAACCTGTGTGAGTGTGAGTGTGTGTGTGTCTGTCTGTCTTTCTGTCTGTCTGTCTGTGTGACAGATGTCTCAAGGTGACCTATGACCTCTCATTCTTTCCTACCTCCTCAACCTAAGCTATATTTTCCTGGTATCGCTTCCCACAATGTTGAAGGATATGTTCTGTGTCACAATCTACTTGCTGTAAAGTAGTAGTTGTTTGGGTTTTTTTGTTTTGTTTGAAAGATCGCCTCCAGTTTTAAAATCAAGTCATTGTTATACTCAACGGCAGTTTCTTCGATCAGCCTCAAAGATTAAAACTAAGAAAGTATTTAATAGTGAATTTGCCATTATTGTTTGAAAGATGTCTTCTTCAGTTTATACTTTTTTTTACATGAAGTATTCTTTGTAGGAAGTATTTGTATACATTGATACATAGTGCATACACGGTATCTCATAAGTTGTACATGTATTTCTATCTACATGTAGTGTGAAATTGCTGATGTAGTGAAAATGTAAACGTACAGTCCTAGAAATCCATTCATAGTGGATTATAACTTGTCTGATATATTGTTTTTGAGACTTTCCCCATATTAACTTCGAAACCCAACAACAAAAACATAAACAAAACCCAATGGAGTCTATACCCTCTGGCTCAACTGGTTGCAAACAGCTAATATATGGTCTTACTTCCAGACATTTAAGTATTTATTTGTTGTTCATCAATTTATATCTTCATACCAACTTCAATTGTATGATTTCATAGTGTGTGTTGAAAGATTAGTGTGTGAAGCAGTTATTGTGCTTTTATAAAATGGGTTCAAGAACGTAGCCAATAGGAAGCGCTGAAATGAGTCACGTGGGCTTTGATTACTTTAGTACCAGTGCACTGCAGTACCAGTGCGCACTCAATCAGTTGTTACAAGTGCGTCGCGCGCTACAATACGCGCTGTCAATCCTGTAAACAACTTCTAGTTCGGGCTGCCGGCCAGCCTTTCTTGTGTGCATAACATATTATATGGCGTACGTATACAGTACTCTTATACGTACAGTACTTACATGTGCGGGATTTCCGAGTGCGACGTGCTTGACTCGGCTCTCTCGAGCGAGTGCTACATGTAGCTGACTGGTTTGACCCACAAAGGTTCGTGAAAAATGCTGTTAGTTTTCGACCCATTTTATAAAACAAATGATGCACAGGATTATTTCGTGGCGTTAGTGGAGATGTAGCGCACTCGAGGGTATTTACAATTGTGAAACATGCACATCCTGTGCATCATTTGTATATCATCCAGGACAAGTCAGTGCAAGTGCATGACAATGATATCTTCTGTGAACCTGTCTATAGTTTGAGAGAAAACTGGAAGTCTAGATCTAAGGCTATCACAACTCTGTGAGTCCAGGTTTCACCCTGTGATGGCATTGACCCCTGGTGACCTCATCCCCTGGGAAAGGTCAAGGAGTGTGAAAGGAAGCTAGACCATATGCTGTCCTTTTTTTTCGGGGGGGGGGGGGGTGCTGGAGAGGGTAACAAGAAGAAGACACATTTAAGGGATAATATAAGTTGGTTTATGATTCTCTCCAGTCCTCTAACAAATATCATATCCAAGCTTTGTTTCGTTTTACCTCCAACAATCTGCAAGACCCCCCCCCCCCCCATTGCACTCTTCAAAAGTTTGAATCTTTCATTATTCATTTCCCTTCACTTATTTGTCAGATATTGAAATGAATAGTCGTTTGATAGAATGAGAGCAATGACAGAGGATTTTTGCAATAACATGAAAATTAATGATAAATGGCTGCCATCGCTTAAACGAAGAGTACATGTTTAGTTTTTACCCAAGGAGCTTTTATGTATAGCAAACTGATGCAAAGAAGGCAGCAGGTACTAGTTGAATCAAAAGCACTTGAATAAACTTTAGGAATCTCTTGTTGAACAAGATAACAGAAAAACCATTAAAGTGGAAAGTTATTGCTCTTATGTTTTTACTTTATGGGGGTCGACGATCAAATCTTTTGATGATCTAAGTCAGTGTTGTAATTATTAGTTGGATGTACGCATAGGTTTGGATCTGTCACACCATGATGGGAGTGACGGAACGTCATCGGCATGGGCGACAGCATATGTCGTGTGACTCATCCCAACCCCCAAGGATCATGTTTTCCAAGGTTACACGTTCTTCGCGGATGGTGACGTGCTGAGATGCAGTTGAGGACATGCATCCCCCATCCCTCCCCCCCCCCCCCCCCATTGATGCCATTAAAGGAATGCAATGGACGATGTCAATTTCCGTGTGTCATGTTTCTGGCTAATCTTATTACTTTTGATCCAGCAGTTGTGGTAGTCATTAGCCATATGCCCAACAATCATTATGGTTCCATCTCATTTGTTCTACATTTGTAAGTAAGGAATTGATATGTGTATGTTTATGAGTGTGTCACAGGTGTGTAGTCACACAAAAAAATGTATGCAAATCACATTGCCTAGTCTTCTATCAAGACTCATGCTGTTCAGAATAGAAATATATTTCTTAATCAGAAGAAAAAACTTAATGACCTTCATTAAAAAAAATTTTTGTCTGGATGTGTCTTTGAAAAATACAGAGTCCCTTGTTGTGTACACTGTATCATAGTTGTCCAAGAGGATGAAATACAATTTATAATACTTTTTTTTAGGTAGTTGAGACCTCTTCTTCTTTGAGCATCCCATTGAAACTAAATGAATTCAAATTTGTGGTATGCCATTATGCTTTTTATTGACTCTTCTGGTTCAACTCACAAAAGTGAAAGTCAAACCTTTTTTTACATCGTATGCAGAGCAGTAATTGACGGAAGATTAAAAGTCCAGGGGCCCGTTGCATGAAACATTTAACTTGAGAAAAACTCTGGTAAGAACTGAAAAGTCTTGTCAGTATGTTTCTGCCATTGACTTTTTAACACAGGACAAATTCTGTTCAAAATCAACCTGAGTTTTTCTCAGGTTAAAAGTTTTATGCAATAGGCCCCTGGTGTCCATATTCACTGATGATATTTTCGTCATCAAAAGACCGCCTAAAACTGAAAGATTCTCATTGGCTGATTAATTAAATTGAAACTGCTTGAAGTGGCCTGTGTTTGCAGCATCGAAAATGTATGACAGGTGGGACAGAGGTTGGGACCTGTCAATTTCACCGCCATGAGATGAGGGGCAGGAGTGAGCTTAAGTAAGAGCTTAAGTGAGCTTGAGTAAGTCTTGGATATGTCATTTCCTTCAAAAGTGTCGATGAACTAAGACAGGTTCATATCCTTCTTAAAGGGGAAATCCAGTCCAAATGTAAGTTAGTCTGGTAAGAAAGAATAAAATATTACGAGTTCAACGATACAATTTTGATCAAAATCGGATGAAAAATAAGGAAGGTATGACATTTTGAAGTTTCGTTATTTTGGGAGGAAACAGTTTCTGAACGGTCAATATGAATATGCAAATGGCAAAGTGAGCATGTCATCCCTTCACAAGTTACCATATAGTATGTGCATAAATTGTGAAATTTCCAGTTTTTCATTCAAACGCAAGTATGCCTGAGGCTCAAATCCTTGTATATCTAGCTGATTACTATTCTGAAGTTATTCAACCAGGAATAACATCATGTTTCAGACTTCAATGACAGAACTATTGAATTTTCAGCAATTTTTTGTTGTGGTACACAATCAATGGAAAATTGTGAGGTTATGACATGGTTAGCTCACTCATTTGCGTATTCATATCCACTGTACAAAATTGTTTTGCAGAAATTAGAAAAACTTAAAAATGTCATAATGTCCTTATTTTCATCCGATTCCAGTCAAATTTTTACCATTGAACTCATAAGATTTTACTCTTTTTTAATCAGACTAACTTATTTTTGGACTGGATTTCCCCTTTAAAAGCAAAGTATAAGGTGAAACCACTTAACCAACCAAGACTTCAGACTGAATGGTGTCTACTTAAAGTGATTGACGTATATAGTTCACTTCAGTTCAGTTTTATTTCTGCATTCTACTTTCAATGCAATATCACAAAATTTAATATTAAGGGTTGGCATAACTACAAATAGTCAAGTGAAACATCTATGGCCTGTTTGCTGAAAAATGTACATGCCTGTCTGTAAAGCAGATTACATTGCATGTCACATCTTCTTACTTACACAGCACACTTGATTTGAATTTCTTTTGATCTAAAGTCATGGTGAAAATTTTTGACAAATATGAAAAATGACTTAATTTCTATGTTTTCCTCTCTTTCTCATTTGCATGTATGTTCCATTCCTCTGCTCCTTGATGCTTTGGAACGCTGTCGTCTATACATCATCATCTCACATGACAGGTATGAAAATTTTCTTTTAATTTTGTGATACGTGTGATGCCCTTGTTCTTACTTAGCCATAATATGGCGAAACTCCTCTTCATATTCAAGAATTCCGTAACAATTGTTAGTTAATTTGAAATGGACATTCTTTATTGTTCTCTTTATTTGAATCCACTGTACTTCTAAATGTCAAACTTGAATGTGGAGTTTAATTACAGTTTAAGAAGAAAAAAAATAGTGTTCCTTTTTTCTTGGAAAGGAAATGGCTTTTGGAGTTTGTGGTTTTGACATTGTGTAGTCACTCAAATATATCTTCTGCAAATGAGCTCATAATTGAGTTAGCACTTTCAGTTGGCCTACGGTGCGGAACCTTCACTGACGTGCGAATTCCCTCATTTGAACCACAAATGCTTTCGTAGTGATATGTGATGCTTACAAGATTGCAATGAGCTCTCAATCACGTCAATGTGTGAACACCACACAAACACACACACATATCCATACGCATACATGCGTACACACTCATAGGTATGCAGACATACACAAACATACCATGTACAAATACATCTATATATGACAGAGTGCTCAGTGCTCTGTAAAGTTTTTCTAACCTGTGAAAACAAATATACACTGTATGTGCTTACAAATGATTCCAATCCATTTTATTTATTTCAGTGCTTGGAGGAAAAGGAAGAAATAAAATGTTATCAATGTCAAGTCATCCATGTTTTTGTTTTTTAAATCTTTTTCAAGACTGAATAAGAACTTGCATAAATTTATGTCATCAACTTCTGGACATGCCATACAAGCACACACATACACTATACAGCAAGCTACATAAGCTGTCTTTTTTATGTATCTTTACACAAGAGAACATTCCTTGCATCACCATTATTTCACAGCGTCTATTATTCATGTCCTATTCAACCCTTTTTCAGGATGTCAATAAAATATTTTTTTTCCTCCAAACTGTGACATAACATCCATGAAGATCATATTGTATAAGTGAAGGTCATACACATTGGCACGTAGAAATAATGAAACTAATTGGGAGCTATATTTTCCCTTGAACAAGCATCAACAGTGGTTCAGCAGGAATGGGTATTTTTTATGTTTTTAAGCTTTGCAATCATGGACATAAACTGTAGTCTGGCAGTTTTGAATTACTGAAGGTTTGGCCATTATTTGTTGTATAAGCATCCTATTGGACTTGTGCAACATAGCTCTGTACAGAGCTACCAGAGTTTAGTGTTGGCTGGATGGTTTCATTATTTCCTTGCAAGGACGGTAAAGAATGTGCCATGTGACATGGCGAGATTGATTGGGTCCTTCTCAGGACTACATTTACATCAAAGAATGAATACATGGTGTTCCATGAAACCATCAACCATTAAACATTCTATTGCCTTCAGAGAATACTTTTACGTGTTACTGGAGTTTCAAGGCTACAAGACTATCACCTCATATACTGTAGTTCGATGGTACTGTCCTTCAAACATGTGGGAAACTCTAAAATCCTGTAGCATTCTTAGTTAAGGTTCCATTTGAAATAGAACCTCTCCCATTCCATAAATTTCTTTAACACTCTATGCAAGTGTTAACATGAACACAAAGTAGTTTTTAGAGCTCTTTGAATGAAATTTGAGCAAAACTGTCGCCAGAACACCGGATATCACTCCATAGCTGCAATCCTCTCAATGATACTTCCAGTGTGTTCAGATGCAAAAAAAAAGATTGATACTAGAATGGTATAGCTAGACCAAAACGGTATAGCTATACAATGAATTTATATGTCTAAACGACTAACGAAATGATGTACAGCTGTATAACGAAACGACGGTCAGAGCATCGTTTCGAACTAGAACTCGATAACGAATCAACATTTCATCGTGTCCATCGTGCGTCTGAACGTATGGCGACCATAGAACGGTATAACTGGGCAGGGCTTAAATAGTGAGAGCGTGCATGAAAGGTGACCCCATAGTTGTCACTCATGACCATAACAACGTGCGCAGTGGGAAACTGCATATCTAGACAATGTTTTCCAGAACGCTCGAGATTAGCGTCTGAACGGTCTGTCGGCTAAATGATGATTCTTTATACGTCATTTCTTTATCAGGTTTGGTGTAAAATCGCTCGCGTCTGAACAGGGGGTATGTGATGGCAATCTTTACAGGTGGTCACAATAATTTTGTTATCACTGTTTTGGGAAGTTCCCCTTTAAACACTGGTTGGATTGGATATGGGTTGGGGAACATGAAATGCATGTATGATTTGGGCTAACTTCCCAGCTATGTTTACGCACACCTTCACGTTGTTATGACCAGTGCAGGTTTGCTTATATCATGCCCTTTGTATTATGCCTATACTTCAGCTGGTCTGACCCAGAAAATCTACATGTTTTGTCTGAACACATGCATGAATGAATGCACCTTGCTTTTTATTTCAATGTGGAGAAGAGATTGGCTTGCATGTATTTCAATAGAAGGCCAGTGAAGGTATGCGGACAGGAATGCCTAGGGTCTAGGGAGTGAATACAAGTCCCTGAGTGGTATCAGTGGGCAACATTCCTGATGTGTTTGTTCGCAGACATATACCCCTTTTATACTGCCCACGACTTTTAGCTCGCTTCTGAAGCGAGCTAACTTTAGCTCGGGCTAAGTCGTTTTATACTGCCATTCTCGACCACCCAAGGTTACGTGCGAGACCAGACCGATCGCCCCCCCCCCCCCATCAGCCTGCTGTCCTTCCCACCAGCGTGAAAACTCAGTGACAGTTTTCATGGTTTCTTACGAGTACAAATTCAGTTCCATTGTCAACTTGTTATACGTTACTCGCAAAATTCAACCAGTCATATGTATATTCATATATATATATATATATATATATATATATATATATATATATACATACATATAGAAGTATTGGAACAAGTTCACTTGGTTGACAGCAGGTTCATCCGTATTTTATTTAGAGCAATAAAATACGGATGAACCTGCTGTCAACCGAGTGAACTTGTTCCAATACTTCTGTCTAAAGCTCTTCCTTTGAGGATATCGAGCACTCTTCATAGAAGGATAGAATCACCAAGTGTATATATACATATATATATTATATATATATATATTATATATAGTGTACGCACTGCGCCGGTCTTTTTTTTCTCATTAAGATTTAATCATGTCGTTTGCTAGTGCAAGAGTTCACTGAGAGTTTTACCGAACAGCGAACAGTGAAGACAGCAGTGTAAAATACTAATACAACAGTGCATGCGATACGTAATACACAGCGCGCTGGTGGCAGCAGTACAGCAGTAAACGTAATACATATTGGCAACCCGGAAGCACCATACACGATTACCGGTCACGGGTCAGTGGATTTAGCCCGAACTAAACTCGCGTACCTTTTATACTGAAGTTAGCTCAGACCTGAAGCTGACCTGATCCACCCCCCTAGAGCGGACTAACTTTAGTTCGGACTAACTATTTTTCGACCTTTTATACTGAGAGTTAGCTCGCTTCAGGTCCGCACCTGAAGCGAGCTAACGCCCAGTATAAAAGGGGTAATAGATATACACAGATATGTCACCTCCCATTCTCTCTCTCTCTCTCTCTCTCTCTCATTATCTCTTTCTTCTGCTGATCAGTTTCTCTTTTTCTCTCTCTTGTTTTTTCCACTGCTTGTCATCTGTGTGTATCTATCCCTTCATTAATCATACGTGGAGCAGATTACTGGACCGTTTATATCACCCCTGTCTCTCTGTTGTATTCTTATCTATATTTCCATCCATCTATTATCCAGCTATCAGTCATCTATCTGTCTATCTATCCCTCTTTTGTCTATCTATCTATCTATCTATCATTTTATTTGTAATTTTCTATCCATCCATCTCCCTTATATAAATATCCATCTATCCGTCTATCAACCCTTCTGACTTTCCATTTATCTATCTGTTTATCTATCCATCCATCCACAGTGGCGCAACCGGCGCACGCCCCCCTTTAATTTTCATTAAAAACAAAGAAAATAAAAAGAAAAAAATGAAATAAAACCCATAAGTGGCACCAGAAATATTAGTCACGCCCCCCTTTACAGAATTCCTGGATCCGCCCCTGCATCCATATAACTACTGTAAAACAAGACATATCCGCATCATGAAATTTTCGTGAATTGGAGCCGATGGCCTTTTTCGCAGCATGAAATTTTTGTGAATTTTGACTGGCATTCAATACATAGGCCTATAGTGTAGATAAGAACTTTGTTGAGTGTTGGCTCTCGCGAAATTCATGAAATATAAAATGCACGTGAATATTCCTCATTTTACAGTATCCATCTATACAACTATCAACCCTTCTAACTATCCATTTATCTATCTGTTTATCTATCCATGTGCAAGTATCCATTTCCTTATTCAGTAATCCCTTTCATCCATCTATGATGTATTCATTCGTATGTCTGTTTCTCTCTTTATATCTACTTGTCTGGCCAGCTAGCTAGGCCTATATAGGGCTTTTTACACTTGCAAATTTTTGCTTAGTCCCGTACCAACGGTGGGGCTAAGGGGGGGCCTTAGCCCCAACATTGGTACCGGACTTTCCTTAGCCCACTTTCTGTTTACACTCGTTTTTGCCAAAGTGGGCTAGCCCCACCGATAATCCCATACTATCTGGCCTTGCAAAATTGCAGGGTTAGCACCGCAATTGCGGTGCTAACCCCGCAATTGCGGTGCCAAGCAAATGAGTGTAAACAGAACGAAAAAATAATCCGGGGCAAAGCGACAGAGACGAAGTCTGACCCCCACTGACCAATCAGAAACGAGATAATCAAGTGCTGCCGGTGCGTGCGTGTACGTGTACAGTGCACAGCGTAATCATGAACATGCATGTGGTTTGGAAAGTACCGGACTAAGAAATACGAGTGTAAAAAGGTCAATTTTCTCCTTAGCGCCGGACAAGGGCTTAGTACGGGACTTATTGGCGAATGTAAAAAGCTGAAAAAATTGGTACGGGACTAACGATAGTCCTGGGTCAGAGAAAGTACGGGGTTAAGAAACACGAGTGTAAAAAGGGCTTATGTAACTGTTCTCCATCTGATTTTGTTGTTCCATTCTTCATCTATCTCTTCACGACTGGGTGCCCAATTCTATAGTCTTTTGATTTTCACGAAAACCTGACAGACTGCTTTAGCCTGGATTAGGAAGATAGTCATCTCTGTATATCTTCTTTTTGTTTCCAAAATTCCTAAAACTTGACTTTCTTTTATTTTCTCATAATTATCGCAAGGAAATTGACCGCCTCCCTGTGTGAGGTGGTGTGAGAACACATCTGTAAAACAAATGCATTAAGAGGTTTCGTGGAAAATTAACGTTTGCAAACATAGTCATCTGTGAAGTGCATTATTTTTTTTTTCTCTTTTTGTAGAGACTATAGAATAGTATATTAAAGTGATACATGGTTTTGTGGAGGTCTGTGTATGGCTTGCCATAACAGGAAATCACTGGTGGGTTTTTTTTTCACTCTCACTCTGGGAAAATGGGAGTTTGGAGTATCATTAGGAAGGGGAAGAAAGCAGCTGAGATCAAAGGGCCATCATTACCTTACCTGAACTCCATAAATCAGAAAGCTGGAAGAACAAACAAATAAAAAGAGAGGAGAACTTTGATAGCAATTAAACACACACATGCACATACATAGACAATGACGCAGACATACACACACACACACACACAGACAGATAGACAGACAGACACTCCCACAGACACTCACACACACATTATCACACACACCCTGACACCAGATCAGAAACAATTGTTGAATTGTTCAGCATGAAGATATGAAATTGCTTGAAAAGTTTTGAATGATGACAGAGATTTTTGTTTATGAATTAAAGGTCCTGCTTACCTTTGGGAGCAGTGATTTTAAAAATATTCAATGTATCACTTTTGATGCATATGTGTACAGTAGGTCAATTGTATCACAAAACATCCTACCATATAAAATTTTGGCAATAAAGCCTAGAATATAAGGAGATATCACTATTTTTCTCATTAAACCATAACTGTAGTCTGGAAGAATTTTTATTATAACTATTGTTCACATTTTGTATATTTAACAATACTTAACATTGATTATACTGATTCAAATTTTTACATTGGTTGTTTCTATCCCTAACTCACATTTTAGAACTATTTTGAAGCACTAATGCTGGGTTTTTATTTCATCTGCAAATGGTAAATTATGCCTTTAAGTGTCTGAAGTAATGTGCTTGTGGCATGATTTGTGAGTGATAGCAAGAAAATGAAAATCATGAAAAAAATAGATATCGAATTCCTAGGAAATCATGTGAAATTATAAAAATGAGCAAAAAAAAAAAAGGGGGATTCCATCAGGATTGTAACCAATTAACTTCTCAGTGCATTATGTATATAATTTCACTGTGTCTTACCACAAGTGAAGTATTTTCATTTTTTTTTTTTTTTTTTTTTTTTGGGGGGGGGGGGGGTTTCATTCCAAACACGTTCAGGTGTGACATTTGTCAATGTGAAGAGTTCATTTAGTTTTCAAGTTAAATTATCAATATACAGCAGAAATGGAAGAGGAGGAAGTTAAACTGCTTTTTTCTCTCTACTCCGCCTTTTTCTTTTCAGAGCAGGGAAGTCAATTCGATGTCTGTCGATTTAGATAAAAGTCTGCAATTTTCAGGATCTTTCAGTCTTTTATAGATGTGGATGTGTGTATGTGTGTGTGTGTGTATGTGTGTTTGTGTGTGTCAATGGAATGCTGTAAGGGAAGTAAGTTGTGTGAATTCAGGAAGTGAGGTTTGGTTTGAGGAAAAACTACATCCTACATGATGAAACCACACTTCGAGTTGTCTGAGATCCTGACATAGATGTAGGGAAAAAAAGACTCTTTACCAAGCTATGATCAGAATGACTTCAAATCTTACCATCTTATTGACTCTTTCTGTGTCATTAATCTCTTTCTGACAACATCTCAAGATTGCGGAATGCAGGACAACATTATGTTTGCAGTGTATAGGTTATTGTGTTGAACATGTCGCTGACACCGAATGTGGGGGGAAAAAAATCCTTGAAACTAGACTAGCCTTTGACCTTTACCACCCATTCCAAGTAAGATGATGAAGAATTTGATAATGTTAAACAGGAATAAAGAAAACATTAAATAACGTGAGTGTGGTGTGCATTCATCAGCAATCACAAGCCGCACTGATTGAACATTTATTGGTGGCAAAAGATGCCAGCTGTCAACATTAGGATCGTGTTGCTCTGCTCTGCTTCGACTGTCGACTGTCGGAAGTGAGAGAGTTTCTGTTTGAGTTGCAAACAGTCGCAAATTAGGTGATGACCAGTGCGATAAGGAACATCCTTGGAATAGCATTTTAAACCCTGAGGTTAAGAACATGTCTGTATATTCCTGACTACTATAAAAGTAATTTTGACAGTGCTCCAAGAGTAATGCAGGTTGTTCACATTTAAAAAAAAAAAGAAAAAAAATATATATATACTAGAACTGTGTAGGCATACCCAAACGGCATTGCTCTACAATGAATTTATATGTCTGAATGCTGACTAAGGAAATGACGTATAATGAAACGACGGTCAGAGCATCATTTTGAACTAGAACTAGATAACGAATCAGCATTCCTTCATGTCCATTTTGCATCTGAATGTATGGTTACAATAGAATGGTATTACTGGGCGGGGCTTAATGGGAGCGTGCATGAAAGGTGACCCCATAGCTGTCACTCATGACCATAACAGCATGCGCAGTGGGAAACTGCACATCTAATGCGACGTTTTCCAGAACGATTGAGATTAGTGTCTGAGCAGTCTGTTGGCTGTCCAATGATTCTTTATACATCGTTTCTTTATTGAGTTTTGGTATTAACTGGCTTGCGTCTGAACAGGGGGATATATATACCTCTGACTTTTATTGGATGTAGTGGTCATTATATTTGCAGCATCACCACCAGACCCACAGATAAGCTATAGCAGAGGGCAGCTTCAGCTTCTTTGTGGCATGTGTTTACACGATGCTAACCAAAACTTGAGACGTATTTATTGGGAATGGATCACATGAAATATCCCATCACCATAAGATTTCATAGGGAAGAGGAAGGGTAATGATACCTATCAACTTGACTACATGTACTTCAGTTGATTGACTTATTCAGCACAAAAAAAAAAAAAAAAAATGCAAGAAACTTACAGTGTCTCCAACGTGTGACCTTTCACACCGAATGTATACCTTGACTCATTTTAAAATGAAGGTGAAAGTCAAAAAAGAAACTGAAAAAAAAAATGATTCCACAAGTTGGATGGTAGATTTGCTCATTTCACAAGCTGGCAATTCATCCATCTAGAAAGCATACCAAGCATTCTTCTGTTTCCAAGTACCAATAATCCTGTTAAAGGAGGCTGTAAAGAGGAGTCTAATGTCTGGAAGAAGGGAGTTCCCCGTTTCCCTACCATGCTCCCAAAATCCCCTCTCACTATAAAATCTAGTCCCCCCCCCTACTGACAGCATATAGATGTCAATATGCATCCAGTGGTAAATGTATCTACCGTGTCTGAATAAAGTAAATTGAATTGAATTGAATTGAATTAAAGGGTGTATACAGTTCTGGTTGAGGTGAGGATTTAGCTATTAACGTTTTGCGAGATATTCAGAAACCACTCTATGAGATGTCAAAGAGCATGCAATTCTAAGGGGTATCAAAGTTTATTTGATGAAAATCGGTTTTGAAATGGCTGAGATATCCAAAAAATGTGAAAACTCGAGAGATCCTAATAAAAGGCGTGGCCTGTTGCCTTTTATTATTATCACTTTTTTGGATATCTCAGCCATTTGAAGGCCAATTTTCATCAAATAAACGTTGAATCCTTCTTAAAATTACATGCTTTTTCATATTTCATAAGAGGTTTCGCATTATCTCACTTAGGAATGTTCAAAACATGAATCCCCACCTCAACCAGTACTGTACAGTCCCTTTAAATTGAATTGAAGTGGTTTTATACTTTGTTGACTGTACCTACATGTAATCATGTGTTGTGCTATGCACTGGTAAACACTTCAAGTCTGAATAAAGTGGATTGAATTGAATTGAATTGAATTGAATTGAACTGAATTGAATTGAAGTGGTTTTAGATTTTGTGGACTGTACCTGGTAGCAATCATATATGTTGTGTTCAGAGTTACACAGTGTTTAGAATCCGACACAAGTCTCCCTGTTGATTTTTCTGCAGAGCACATCAAATAACCACACCAGATTCCTTCCAAATGTCCAGGAAATTCAGAACTTCTATTTCGTTTTCCTGCTTGTGAAAAAAATTGGTTCACTGCACTTTCCATATTGGTAAACATCTATCACAATGTTTCAGTTCATGATGCTATGAACATTTTCACCCAATAAAAAGAAAGCAGGATCCCTCTTTGTAAACTTCTGGCAGATGCCCATCTCATTTATAAGAGAACAGTCTGAATTATAAAATCATGTTTTGTTTTGTCTCTTACTAACCAAGTGAAGTTCAAACTAAAGTTTTCACTATTTTTGTTTGTGATTCTACTGAAAGCCATCTGAAAAAAACAACAACAACAAAGCAAAAACAGATTTAGTGGAAATTTTTATTGGATTGGAAAAGGCAGTGCCTATATATATCAATAATAGCGGAACATTTTTGCCTCCATGTGAGATGAAATCTAGAACACCACCCACTGCTTCAGTTATATGTGAGACCTTGACAATGTACTTGGAATGGGTACAGCTGGAAACTTTCCATTCAAAGCTGCATCACAAATTTAGTGACTTCTAGGTTATCAATATATTTTACTTTCCTGTCTCTCTCTCTCTCTCTCTCTCTCTCCCTTTCCCTTTCCTTCTTTGTAAAAGGCTCACTTGTCTGTTGTACCTATTAATAGCTATCTGATTATTGGAAATGAGTTTTTGCTATGCGAGCTAGAATATACTTTCTTCATCAGGGGCAGATCCAAGAATTCCGTAAAGGGGAGCGCCTTTACAAAATTGAATCATTTTTTTCTTTTTATTTCTTTTGCTTTAACCAAAAATAAAGAGGGGGCGAGCGCCTGGTGCGCCCCTCTCTGGATCCACCACTGTTCATTGGGTTCATTAAGAGGAAATGTGTTGTCCTCGTCGTTTCCTTTGGAAATCTAAATTTATCTTGAGAAATACAGCATTGAATTTCACTGAAAAATGGCTACTCTTTCAAATATCTTGGTATCTTTATTTGATAGTCCAGATTAAATGTTTTAGCGTAGAATCATACAACTTTGTAATGAGTAGTGCCTAACATCTTGCATGTGGCTTAAAGGACAAGTTCACCTTGATATACAGATGGATTGAGAAAATATAGCAATGTCAGTAGAACACATCAAGGACAATTCTTTAAGCTACCATAATGGGCTGCTTTAATGCAAAATTGCCTTAAGATATGTTGTAAAAAGCTCCTTTCCAGAACCATGCTGCATCTAGATATGTGGTATGGGGAAAGAGGGACAAAATTATTGAAAGTAGGTCCTGGATCTCACTAGATAAGATATCATATTTGCACTGGTGTGAAGAAGTAGGATCCAAATCTCAAGATTTGCATCGGTATCAATATCTTGAGATTTTTTAGCGGTGTAGACTTAAAAATCTCCTTAAAAAGCGCAATCAGCATGATGCTGCAAATGGTGAGAAATCTTACGATTATTATCCCAACATTCAAAATACAAGCACAAATAAAAGAACAAGGGTCATTATTTTGGTAAATTTAAGGCATACTAGTATGCAGTTTGATTTATAAAATATTGCAATTAGCAAGATATTTATGTCCATCGGAATGAGTGCAGAGAATCCAGATATCTCCGATTGCAATTGGATTTTGTGCATGTGAACCGGCCCGTAGGTTCCCTCTAATCCAGAGTGTAAGGAGATGACAACAGATACCTCCATCCATCCAAAGGGCAACAGGTCTTCTTAATACTCCTGGCATCACAGTTTTGGAATGCTCTGCATTCCATGATGTCAATTAGGCGCTATCTACACGCCCGCGGAATGGGACACCAATTTGCAGATGCCCCGAGCTCAGAGGGCTAGTTCGATCTATGTCGTCTACGACAGCCGTTCTTTCTGCATCTGCATCTGATAGGCTCAGGGGATGCAGATGCGGTGAGACTTTCAAAGTTCAGCAAGCTTTGAAGCGCTCATTAATTTTATTTTTAAACAAGTTAACATTCTCAGGACCACCCTGGTTTAGGACATCACAGCATTTGGTAATGTCAAATTTAAGAAGCACTATATGGAATGAAAGGAAATATCAGTGTAATGAGAAGAAATGTACAAGTTTCAAAGACAAACATTGCCACAACTTCAGCAGTTTCACCGGATCAGATGACAATGAATTAGCTGATGTGTTAAATTGGTTTTAAATAAATTGGTGTAATTTTCACAAAGTTGACTTTTCAACCAAGTTACTATTGTAATATTCTTGATTGGCAAGAGGGATCAGAATATTTGTTTTTCTTGCATTTGAATGATGAATGCAGAATCATATTTGCAATTACCTTTGTACTGTTTTGTATCATGATGATTGTTTTTGTTTGCCATTTTTATCATCATTACTATTGTTTTGTTATGAGTATTATTACTTTATCCTTTCTGTTATCAACATCATTACCATTAGCATCAATATTGCCTTTGTTATTATTATCGTTATTAACATTCTTCACATTGTCACTGACAAATGTATATATTAATACATTTTAGGAAAATTTGGCAAATTTTTGTATCAATCTAGTATTCTGATAAACATTTTCCATGTACCTTTGTAAAATTAACATTCCTGGGCACCATGTTTGCCAGAAAGCCTCTGTATGATATGACTATAAAAGAGTACCAATGCATGTACGTTTGATGAAACTTATTTATTTTTTTGTTTGTTTTTGAAATAAGATCATTATTCTGTCTAGTCCCAAATTCTCTTTATGTAGAAATCATTAGGGAACACGTAAGTATGCTTTTCAATGTTATTTTGAGAGACAAGCACAGTTGAAAGACAAAGTAGTATTTGTCTTTCTGATGCACTTCCAGAAACTACACGCCGGTACTTTAAAGACGGGATACGAAACTGTTGTAAGCAATAGGAAGCCATATTCCCTCAAGTGTCTCCATGAAGTAGTAAATATTGGACGTGAGCCACTAGAAGCAGAAGATGCTCAGTAGATTAGTTTCAATGAGGTGAAGTCAAAGTGCAGTTACAGAAGCTAAGACGTGTCATAAGAAGTCGTCACTTGAAACCGTCCAAAGCTTTGTTTAGAAAGGTGAGCTGATGAGGAGGTTACTTCTCAAAACTCGCCTACATCAAAATAGCAACGAAAACAACGAGAAAGACCTGTCTGCCAAAGTGCCTCATTTAGGATGACAGTGTAAAAAGGATGACATTGTGAAAAGGCAGGCTCCCTAGAACTTTTCTTTTTGTTGGTATGTTTTATTGATTTTCTTGATTACAAACAATACAAATCACACAATAATTATGATTATGAACATATGGAACAATGGTCCTGGAAGGTACCTTGTTTAGGATGAGAATGTGCCTTATTGCCTTTTCATCCCGAACAAAGTGCCTAAGTCGATTGTTAAAAATCTATGTGTCTGTCCTGAAGTTGAACGCTTACCACATATTTAATCTTTATGTATGTGCCGGAGAATAGCTCAGAGGGCCAAGGAGTTTTGTTTAGGAAGGCTAGGTGAGAAGGCTACGTCTCAAAGCTTGCCCATCTGCTAAAGTGCCTTGTTTAGGACAATAACGGTGTAAAGACAGGCTTCTCAAAACTTGGCTAGGTATGAGTGCCTTGTTTAGGATGGGATGGTGCCTTCTTGCCTTCTCATTCTGAACACTGTGGCTAGGGCGATCGTCAAAACGTTATATTTGGGCCTGCCCCCTCTGCCTAAACAAGATACCATAATTATAAAGTTTCATTAAGTTGTACTTTTGCCACCTCTTGAATCTCATGTAGGTCTAGGCAGGATAATACATGTAGTGCAGTGTTACAGCCTCTGTGGGGTTAATTCTCGAGTTTGAAGTAAAAACAAAAGACAAATCAAGAAACTGCTTGTATCTAAATTGCTGTGGAATTCAATCCGTATCTTGCTTACTGCATTTAATGTAATGAAACCTGCTTTTATTCCAATCGATGATAGCATGTTAGAGACATTTGTGGTTTCCATTACTGGACCCCATGGAAGACCAGTGAATGCAGCCATCTTGTCAGATGGAAAATAAATAAATACAAACAAACAAACAAACAAACAAACAAACAAACAAACAAACAAACAAAACACCCTTTCAATCATTGTCAAATTGTATACCAGCATATATGTCAAAGTGATTTGTGAGAAATAGCATTGCTAAGCTTCTTGGAGTAGGAAGGAAATAACATTTTTTTTTTCTCTCATCAAGGAGGTATATCCAGAACACTTTTTTAAAAATGTATTTTGTGTGACTTTTTCCCAAACTGATTCCTCCTAGTTGCATGTATGTGTACAATTTCTTCATGTTTTTTTGTTTTGCAATCTTTATATAATTTTTTTTTCTCAAATTCATTTTCATCTGATTTTATCTCTGTATTCTTCTGCCCTTTTGTTTTGGTGTTGATTTTCCTCTTCTCTTTCCCAATATATAGTCCATCTTTCTTTTTCCTTGTAAACTTTATATTTTTTACTTCTTTCATTTTTTAATCTTTTCTTCTACTTTGTCTTCTCTTCAGTTTTCTTCACACTTGTTTCCGTTTCCTGTTTTCCATCCAAATTTTTGCCTTCTCCTATTCCTTTTTGTGTTTTTGTTTCCTGCTACATTCCCTTGGAAAGTTTTTATGCACTTAAAGGATGTGTACAGTTCTGGTCGAGGTGAAGATTTAGCTTTTAACGTTTTGTGAGATATTCAGAAACCACTCTATTAGATGTCAAAGAGCATGCAGTTCTAAGGGGTATCAAAAGTTTATTCGATGAAAATCGGTTTTGAAATGGCTCAGATATCCCAAAACAAGGTGAAACATAGAGATACTAATAAAGTTGGGGCATGCATGTCGCCTTTTATTATTAGCGCTTTTTGGGATATCTCAGCCATTTGAAAACCAATTTTCATCAAATAAACGTTGAATCCTTTTTAAAATTACATGCTCTTTCATATTTTATAAGAGGCTTTTCATTATCTCACTTGGGAATGTTCAAAACATCAATCCCTACCTCAATCAGTACTGTACAGTCCCTTTAATTGCACGTAATTATCTTTGACCCTCCCTGTACCAGTGACTTTGGACAGTGTACAGTATGTTCCCCCCCCCCCAAAAAAAAAAAAAAAAAAAAAAAAATTACAATCAGATTTTCAAATTGATAATACCCAATATGATTGACCTGTCTAAATGCTACTTCAGGGTCTTAAAATATAACATCTTACCTCTATTTTGCAGAAAACCTCATTCAATTTGGTTAAGCGGTCACAGAGAAATGTAGATTGTTGTAAAGCACGTCATGAGTCTGATTCTCCCAATTTTAGCACTTTGATGCTCTTATGTGTGAATACAATAGACAGAACTTGGAGGGAAGAGATTCCTGACATCCTCTACAAAATTCTTCATTTCTCTCTGACCACTGAAGCAAATTGAATGGGGTTTTCTGTAAGATGTGGGCAATGAGTTATAGTTTCATACCCTGAATTTGTATTTAGATTGATTCATTTTTTTTAAAGATATCATTGCGGAGGGTTTTTCATTTTGTAATCCTTCAAAAATATAAAAAGAAAACAAAAGAGTGGCCAGTTATAACAGCAATAATTTCTCTAAAGTAGGTTGCCTACTAGGATAAATTGTTCCAAAATGAAATACTGTACTGGCATGGTGATATTTTTGTATAGGTATTTTGATGATGATAGTGAAATGTTCAAAAACTTAGGTATGCTCTAGTGTCTTTCACAGCTAGGATGCAAAGTTTGACAAATCTTTTGTTTTGAGCCAAAGTTTGTGTTTGAGCCAGTACATTGTTAAATTGCATCTTATTTGATGCAACAAGAGCACCAGATACCTCTTGCCAGAGATGCCCTCCTGATGAAAGAAGCTCTCTTTTTTTTTTCTTATATGATGTATAGAGTAAGCAGCCAGCCAGGGGTCAGGTTATCAAAACTTATACAAGCAGACGTCCCACTGAGCATTAACAGATAGCTATTAGCTCGGCATAAGGCAAGGGTGGAAAGAAACATACATCTCAAATTGAGAGATGACTCGTGGTATGTTGAGTAGTAGTAGTGATTGCTGGTATTGAATTTAGTCTTGCTCATGGACATTTTTCACATAGATTTGAATCTGATCTGAATCGTCCCCACAGTTTAACAAATGGCATGACGGAGGATTCAAAGCCCTATTGAGCAGAATGAAAAAGGTCGCTGTGCATCATTTCTCTTTCCACCCTAGCTCGTGTCCAGCCTGCCCCAAATGGCAATCCCATTGCATTGCGAGTCCACCTTCAGCAACTGCAGCCATCTGAAATGTTGAAAAGCATGTTTATGGGAGAAGAGAAAAACAGAAGGAAGGAAAAGAAGGGAGAGAAGAAGAAGAAGAAGAAAGAGAGAAGGAAGAAGAAGGAGATGAATGAAAAAGAGGAAGAGAAATTGAGAAATAAGGACGGAGAGATATATTTTCTCCTTGGTCATCGTTATGTGTATGGAGCAAAGACTAACAGGAGTGAGGGACCTGGGTTTAGATGTTTACAGTGTGACAGATAATTTCATGATATTCCCATGCACCGCTTTGATAAGGCATATGAAATACTGCCGCTGTGAGCCCTCTCTGAAGATCTGACAGATTTACTCTCCCCACAGTTTAAATGGGTGATGAAGGATTCATTGTCTTATTAAGGCAGACCCCGAAAAGGTCACTGTGTATCATTCTCTTTCCACCAGAGTTGTGTCCAGCCTGCCCCTTCACCTGTGTTGGGTGAATTGATGTGGAAAAACTCCATGGGGATGTTTGTAGCTCTCCACATGTGTCTAAAACTACTGTGAGTGTATCAGTAGGCCCAATTTTACTTACGATGAAATGCTGTGGTATATTGCAGAATATTTTGTGATATGAATGCAAATACACCGAGAAATACCTCACGAAGACAATATTACCAAACTCTGTGGTACTTAGGGTGGTAATTCAACCTTTTTTTTTTTGTTCTTTGATTTTGAATTCATTCAATGTGCAATTATTGTGTGAATACTGTGATCACACACAGAGAATTTGTACAAATTAAATTTGGGACAATTACAGCAAATCTGAGCCAAAATGTGAAAGATAATCACAGTTTCCTTTACTGCATGGCTTGATTCATTCTTAATATCTTGCCATGTAAAGCTTCGCATGTGGTGTCATTCCTGGGATAATATATATATATATATATAAAATTGCAACATTTACACTATCTTCATACCACTATGCACATTGCTTTTCAATGGTTAGCACATTGCAAATGGAAACAAAATATGCCAAGTTTTGATTCGATGGAGAATCTTGAGAACAACAGGTTAAATTTCTCCAGTTGTGCTGAGATATATTCCCCCAACATACACGTACTGCGGTGTTTTGAGCATCTTTGTTGCCCCCCAAAACTCTTCTGCATGGGAAGAGATTTTTAGCACCAGTGTACACGTTTCTGATGGTAGGAAATGGAGTTGGGCCCATTGTACCTGTACAATGTACCTGCCGCTTGTATTGCCGACACAGACTGCCTTGCATAATGCAAACAAGACAACTCACACACGTGAGTTATTTTTAGGGGAGCGGACAACGGGTTAGAATGGAACCATTATCGCGGCCTTGTTTTCTTCCTTTCAGAGGAATTGACTACCTGTCCTGAGCACAGTTTGCCGCTCGTGGGCATGGTCGTTTGTGTATGTAGCTGTGCCCTTACAAAAATAGAAATCTGGACACCACGCCAGAGCAGGGCAAAAAACTGGTATGACCGAAACAAATGGGATTCACAGTAACGCAAAGTAGTGGGATATAAATTTCATGATTTGGATCATGATACAAATCGCAATCCATATCATGAGAGTTTTGCCTGTTTAGATATGAGACTCTCACAAAATAGTGTGATCAGCATCCATATCCCAAGAGTTTTGCAATTATTTCAGAATTATTGAGGTAATTTGAGAAATAGCATAATACAATGTGTAACTTGCACCAGGCGGTGCAAGCACTGGAGCAAGAAACAAAAAACAAAAAAACAAAATCATTACATTATTTTTTCTTGTCATTCAAAACACAAATCAATTCAATTCAATTCATAAATTTATTCAGTAATAAAAATTGTTGGGATATAAAATGTTTACAAAATGTATCAGGTACAGTTCAGAGAGAGCCAGAGGCTTGTTAAAAAAGAAAGACACAGCACACAAACACAAGGGCTAGGGTCACCATTTCAGTAGGTTTTGAGCATTTGCAGTTTGCTCAACAAATTATCACAATTGGCAGTTAACAGGAATTTTTGTCTGTCCGAACTGGTGCAAAACAAAAAATTCTTGGTATTTTGATCGTGATTGTTATCTCGCTAATTTGTCTGTCTGAATGCGACTGCTGTGTCCAGGTATAACATTATAATAAAGTGCTGAGGTGGCTCTGTAAGTGAATAGATAATGAGTTGTCATTGGGATAAAGCAATTCCTGTAGATTTGATGCATGTCACATCCCCTTCCTGTAAACAAATGGCTTGGCCGAATATGGTGCTGAGTTGGTTTAACCGTGATGTGCTTAAAAGATTCATCAACATATCAATTCCAATTTGGATATGCTCTGACTGGACATTTTGAATTTTTTAAGGTGATTTTAGACAATTGTTTTATGGTTCACCCATTCATTTAGGTCGTCTTGAGCTCCTTTCATAGAAAGTTGCTATAAGTATGACATCAGGTCTCATTGAGTTTGCAAGTGTCATGGTAATGATAAGAATCTTGCTTCCCAGTTGGCTCTTGCTAGAAGAAGTTGCTGTTCCACCAAGAGTTGTTATCCTAACATATTTTATTATTTGCATTGTTATTATTATAATTATTACTGTAGTTATTAGTATCAATGTTATTATCATTATTATTATTGATATTATTATTATTGTTATTGTTATTATTATTATTATTATTATTATTATTATTATTATTATTATTATTGTTATTATTATTATTAATATTGTTACTATTGCTATTACTATTACCATTACCATTACCATTACCATTACCATTACTATTACTATTACTATTACTATTACCATTACCATTACCATTACCATTACCATTACCATTACCATTACCATTACCATTACCATTACCATTACCATTACCATTACCATTACCATTACCATTACCATTACCATTACTATTACTATTACTATTATATTTGTGTGTCACTGATCATGAAATACCCCACTGTAAAGTCAAATAGGTCAGGTCACATGTAGATAATATTTTGGCTCATCAATGGGAAAAAAGCATTTTATTTCCTACTACAAATAGCTGTAACTGCTTCCTTCCATTGTAATGAAGGGATGAAGGTTAAAAGTATTTTGTTTATATTATTTGGAACCATTGTTTGGCAATTTTCCAGAAAGCTTAATATTGCTTTGATAACAACAAATATTCCAGAGGAAATGATAAAAGCATGCCAATTCCCATCACCCCATGTATGTTTTTGTGTGGATTAGTAGAATTGTTACAAAATTAAAAGAAAATTGTTACAAAATTAAAAGAAAACTTCAGACAGGTTAAAAAAAAATCTGCATATACATGCGTAGTCACACACACACACACACACACACATACAAGTAAGTACTGGCAAAGGATGGGGATACTGGACTACTATGATTCCTTCTTTCAATTCAATCAGGAATTTTATGGACATGAATATTTATTGGTCTCTGAACTGTTTAGATCGTACTTGCATTAGTTGTAATCTGATATTTCCTTTCTTTCAATCATTGGAGGAAAGTAGTATTTTGTAAGTGGTTTGTCTGTCTGTTTGTTTGCTGTCTGTGTTTCATTTCCCATGATGATACATTGGGGCCGTGAGAACATCATGCATGATGTCATCTTCCAGTGAAAGTTTGTGGTGCTCGTGAGGGGGTTAAGTTACACCCTGAAACCGGAGTTTTCGATCCTCCCAAGATGACCGTTGGAAGAGAGGTCATGACTGAAGTTGTACTTGCCGTAGAAACGTTGACTGCCCTTTACCGCGAGCGAGCACGGTTCTCTGGAAAGAGAACTTCCACCAGCAAACAACCTGGGTGGATAGAATGGTGGTTTCGCTTTCAGCGCAAACACCGGCCAATCTGTTAAAAGGATGAGACCGGAAGCCTGAGAAACCACTGTGATGATTTACATCCTATCCTGGTTTTGGTGTTTTAAGTTGTTTTTTTTCCTTTCTTCCCTTTTTTTCCTCCGCTGCCGTGTTCCATTTCTTGTCTCTGCCACCACCAGGACTGGGCTGGGCTGGGTTGCTTCCCCTTCTACCTTTTCCCCAGGGGTTACAGGTCCCACCCTTAAGTACAAAAAAAACCCCAAACATTTTATGTAAGGGAAGATTTTCAAACACTTTTCTTGAGTTTTGTCACAAAGAAATGTCTTTATCTCTTGGATAAACAACAACAAAGTGTATTTGGTACTACAGAAATACTTTATACTGTAAAATGAGGAATGTTCATGTGCATTTTAATTTCGCGAGTGCCAAGATTCGCGAAAATTTCATGCCACAAAAAAAGGCTGTCGGCTCCAATTTGCGAAAATTTCATGCTGCGAATATATCATGTTTTACAGTATATGCATATATTCATATATATATATGTATATATATATATATATATATATATATATATATATATATATATATATACATACATATATAAATATCTGTATGTAAAACAAAGACTGGATTTTTACCTCTGCCAAGGAAAGAGGTTATGTTTGTTTGTTTGGTTGTCTTTTTTAAAAAGTTGTGAAACTATTTGAATGAAACTTGCAGGAAAAGTTGATAATGACACAAGGAAGAGATGATTAGATTTTGACAGTGATCTGGGAATTTTTATGGATTTTTGAAGGATTTGTTTATGTTTTGGCATATAATAATGATAATGGTAATAATAATAATAATAATAATAATAATAATAATAATAATAATAATAATAATAATAATAGTGGCCTCTTATAATGCGCTGAAGTCCATCAAGAATGATGCTCATGGCGCTCTTACATAACCAGCATGAAGAGTACATAATACAACCATACAATATTCAAATACGATAACTTATCAGAGGGTCAATGAACTTGGGAGCATTTGAGGTTTTCTCTAAAGCGTGTGCTCTCCTCGCGTGAGGTGCTGGGTAGCTGGAAGCTGATGACGTAAACAAAAGACTTCTATGATAGATTGGGCGATTTTCAGCATGGGTGTATGGGTGGAGATGAGATGCTTGGCGGAGGTCTGCGCGCTTGAGTGCTTTTCTAGTTGTATGTAGCTGTAATGTCTTCACCCTTTGCAAAATGTCTTGTTTCGGTCATTAGATCTGCTGTTTTGAGCAATGAATTCAGTTAAGTATTTATTCATGTACCTGGTACCATTTTGGGTATATTATACTGTTAAAGAAGAGTCCCGAGAATACTCGGGCAGGTGTGTAATGGAAATGCGCGTTATAGCAAAGTCAGGTCATCCTCAATGGGTTAAGATAGCTCATTGAGAAATTGTGAACGTGACAGGCATCATATCAGTATAACACCATTTTATCATTCTCCCTATTTAATTAGAACATCTGGTTTCACTTCGGAGGTTTTGCACTGACAAACAGCTCTATAGTTTTACTCTGTAATCAAGTAGTTGCAAATGAAACTGAAACAAACATATACCTATGCCATTGAAATATCAACAAGGACACAGTGTATTATAATTTTTTTGTCACTTTAGGAAGTCACATGCATTAAAAATCTATAGAATCCTGTTTTCTTTTACAATTATTAATTGTTTTTTTTTTCATGGATATGTTTTGATGGTTTGTGATCACATGTTATGGGATGCAATGCACCATTGTTTCATTTTCAAGAGTCAATAGTGGGATTCACACGTATGCGAAATTAGCAGGATGCAGATATCAAGATTTGTATCCCGATTGAAATCTCAAGATTTTCACCCTTGTGGACTCAAAAATTCCACCAATTATCACGATCAGCATCGTGATGTAAATCCCAAGAAATCTTGCGCTTATTTCTGAATTATCCCAATGATTCACCCCACAGTATCCGTGTGAACGCTGCACCAAAATAATTCTGTAGATTTTATATCCCATCATTCAAAGCGCACGTCACAACAGCATGCAAACTGTAACAACAGCGTGCACACCACACCAATGTGACCCTCAAGTAGCGCATGCATTGAAATGCAATGTGTGCGCCAATTAGTGCGAATATTTCTGTTCATGTGAATGCTTGCTGAAAATCTCCTGATTCGGATCATGATTGTTCACCGGGTATTTCTGTCAGTGTGAAACCTTGCAAAAGAAAAAAAATTGAGATATGGATCATGATCATTATCCTAATATTCTTATGTGTGAATGCGGCTGTTGTGGCTCAGCAGATGAGACCAATGATTCTCTATCTGGAGGTTCTTGGTTCAAGTCCTTTAACAGCAACGATTTTGCCCATTGGCAAGGTATTTTATCATCATTGCATAGACCCTCAGAGGGTACATAAATATAGTGGAGGGGACTTAAAGCTGTTTTTCCAATTGTTACTTGTTCTTAAAAGCATTCATAAGTGCTTCTTCCAAACTCACCGCATGAAATGCATCCAAATACAAGAAGCATTCCGTACAAGGCACTTTTTTGACTTCACATTTCATTTTCAAATACTGTGGCTTGTGTGAATGGTTGGAATACAAGTGTATTCTTCTCTATTCCTGATAGCACTCGTGCTGATGTAATGAGATCAGTACTATCACAGTGATACTGACAATATGGAAATGCAACAGCTATTTGTAATATAGGGAAAGAAAGTATGCTTTTCTTTAAAAATAGACATTGATTAAGTTGTATGACTATGCATGACTAATATATTGGATACAAGTAACCATTTGGAATTCGTTTTCAGACAAGAAGTGCTTTAATTTCAAAAGCTTCTGAAACAATACTTGAGCCAACACATTGTGAGCATGATTATTTTTATCACGTTTTGTAGCTGCACATCATTATATGAAATCTGTGCTTGTTGGAATCATGGTCTGTGGGTAATTTAGTGTGAATATTTCCTTTTTTTTTTTTTGATTGTCTGTTTTCTTTAAAGCAATGTTATGCATGGTAGTTAAAATGTTAACAAGTCACTCAGAGAAAAATTTTTCCCCAGCTCTACATTTAGTCAATTTTAATAGGTGTATTTCTCAAGATGTGATAACTAATGTTTGCCTTTTTTCTTTTTTCTTTCTCTTGTTTTCTCCTCATTTTCTGGCATGATGATTCTGATGGGATACCTCTGCATCACTCTCACTTGACAGGTAAGAAATAATGTGGCATGACCACTTGAAAATCAGTTTCCCTCTGTGTATTTGGCACATCTATCTAACTCCAAAGATAGAATCACGTCTCAAAATGTGTTTTGAAAGGCATATACGAATGTAGTTTGAAACATGGTTATCTATAGCCGGAAAATGGGTCAAACTCTTTTGGAATGGTGATTATATGCCTCTGGAAATGTTTTGATAAATGCACCTTATGTCTCAAAAATATGCTATCTCAGTGAGCTGATAAAAGTCTATGGTAGTTCTAGTTATATGTGAAATATCCACATTAAGGAAGGAGGTGATCGTAGCTATGGTGTGATATCAAACACTTTCTTTTTCTATCGTTTTATCAAGCATTGCATCTCAGTGATGCTAATGAATATTCTCTGCAGTAATAGGCATGGTGCATTCATGTGTACTGCACATTTTCCAGTTTTGTCTTTCAGCCATGAGCAAACTTTTACAAGTCATGTTGTACAGAGTATAACAAGAGACAGATCGCATACTGTGCAGATCATTGAGTTTGGCTGCAGTAGCAATTAAAATTTGCTAATGCAACGTTATGAATCTTCTCTTGCATAGAATTCAGCCACATCATTCTCTTGATATTTCATGAGGTCTTGCAGAAAGAAGGGAACATATATTTCATTCGGGTTGATCTCCCTCTGTCGATTTTGCTGCAGTTATATAATCCCGGCCTTGATAGGAAGGAAATTCAGACAAGTGTACAGCAGCCGTAGAGTTAACTTACGTAGGAAGTGGACTGCTCTGTGGAGTTGTCTCGGAATGCGTACTGGTGCCAGCGTGCGTTGTCCCTGCATAATATGCCCACAGACAGATGTTTTCAGATTTAGAACGAAGGATGGAAATATCTCCTCAAAGGTTTAGTGTGCAGTATGACAATTGAAATATTCATACCATTAATAAAGGTGCAACAGTGTTATTTCTATATACTCAGAATATCGTAGGAGGTTTTAGCTAAATTGTAACAGATGTGACTGACATGTCGCTGGTTTGGTAATTGCAACTGCAAGAACATTCCTGTTTTTGGTGTCTACTCAATATGGCTGGAATTTTGTCTATGCTCTTTTCTCTGTTCTCCCTACTGTTTAAGGCAAAACATAATCCTTTCCAATTAAATAAAGTTGTCCTTTAAAACCTTCCCACATAGCATGTCTACCATTAATGGCCGAGTGTGTGAGAAGTCGATTTTTCTCTCAATATCGGGGGATGCATTTATCGATTGGACAGAATACTGATATGGGGGGTGAAACAGCAGCAAAAACAGCAAAGTTTGTATCCTGGGAACCACGCTAGTTCTTTTTTGATTAATAGCCTATCATGGTTCAGCTTAGTGTTACAAAAATAGGAAGTGTACAGACAGGCTTTAAAAAGAGGGCACTGCTTCTGAGCACAAACTAGTTCACCAGTTGATTACTTTGTAGCAGGCAGATCATTAGGAGTAAAAAAAAAAAGTTTTTTTTTGTTTTTTTTTAATTAAACAAGTGTGTTATCGCAGTTATCTGAATATAGAGGTTTTGTTTTCAGTTTTTCTTTTTGTTTTTCATTAAAAAAAGATAAAGATCTCGGTTTCTCTTGATTAGCAGTGCATATCCATTGATTGGACCCAGTGTATTGGATCCTGGAAGATCATTCCATGGTCCCATGCCTCTATTTTCTTGTACCGTAACCTTTGTTCTCCCAGATCTCTCCGTAACTCATCATCTTGTTTCACATTCTTTGAAAACTGAGGCTCGATTTGTTTTGTATTTTTCTTCTTTTTGATTTAGATGATCAGTCATTGAGCACATACATTATTGTTCATTCTTCGAGTGCATGATGATGAAAAGAATCATGACATTCAATATTCTAGAAAGATGCAAGGCTGTTGTGAATTAGAATCCATCTTTGCACAACTTCGTAATAACTTGAATTTTGCAAGTCATCCTTCCTTGAGACCGGTGGATTCCCTGCTTTGATCATTTTATCTCATTTAGTACATTTCTCATTTTGTGTACGTTAAGGCACAACCAGGATAGATTTAGCAGTACGTGGGTGGGAATCACCTTCAGAAAATGAAAGAAGAAAAAAGGAATGGGATGCTAGCGAAGTGTTGGATGTCATTTCCTGTGACTAATACAATGCAAAAATTGACTCCCCCCAAAAAAGAATAGCCTTGTCAAAATCATTACAGATAGACCTGTACATCTATTCAAGCAAGAATGAAATAGGATTCTTAAGCCCACTCCTGTGGCTGGCCCAGATGCAGGAAGAGGTTTTGAAACACAAGTCAATGGCATCTTCTGGACTCAGCTTTTATTGGTAATCTTCCGGTTAGGAATTCCCAGAATTAAGGTTATGATGGACATCTCTTAAGTCTTTGTGTACCACGTTTGCATGCTCCACTCAGTCGATGTCTAGTTGCCAGCTTACTTTGCATTTTTTGCATACTGTAAAATAACTAATGTTCGTGTGCATTTTGATTTTGCAAATTTCGCGAGAGCCAAGATTCGCAAAATTAAAATGCACGCAAGGGCTCTTGTCTGCATTATTTGCATTGAATGCTAGAGAGATACCTAGCAAAAATTTCATGCCGTGAAAAAGGCCGTCGGCTCCAATTCGTGAAAATTTCATGCCGCCAAAATATCATGTTTTACAGTAACCCGTTTAGGACGAGTACTGAGTATACTCGGGGCAGGTGTCTGTGGGAAATGCATGTTGTAGCAAAATCATTCCATCCCCAATGGGATAAATACACAAGCGAGCATGAATTGATTGCAATATGCCACAGACAGTACAGTGTACATTGAAATATCGTAGCCATACCTTTGTTGGGACATTTACATTGGTTGCACTAAAGCTTGCAAATTTCAATACAACTTTCATGTAAGTAATGCATTTCTGGCAAAAAGGCTGCTTTAAAACGTTACCAGGCTTTGGAAAAGCAATGCTTTCCAAAAGCACTCATCTGTTGCAATCTCAGAATAATGTGGCACACAGGGTGTTTTTACTCCATGATACAGAAAGTTAGATATAGCTGTTATTCAATATGTCCTGATGTAAACTGTAATCTGTGCAGGAACCCATCACTGCCACCAAGGTGAGATCTAGACTGCTTTCCTGCGAGCAGGCAGACCAGCGAGTCAGAATATCTTGTCTCTAGATTGATTTTTGCTACCTACTGTAAAAGTAGATATTTTCGCACCACTAATTTTTTTTGTGCTCGGCTGGGTAAGAAGAGTTTCACGGGTTTTTAATACAAATCCATGGAATCAAGATATCAACCAGTGGAACATATTGCAAGCAAAATCTTCACGTGCTTTTATTTTTGCGCTAGTTTCTGGTTGAATAAAATGCGTGAAAGTTTCAACACCCCCAAAATTTCCACTTTTACGGTATTCATGTGGCTGGGTGAGCTTTGAAGACAAAACACTAATAAGAGATAATCATACACATCCCAACAAAGTCATGTATGTCTCTTTTGTTGTTGTTTTTTTCTACATTGTAGAATCTGACTTAGATTTTTTTACTCTCCAAATTTATTTCGAGTTTGCATTATCTCATGATCGTAATTGCACTATTTCAAAAATGTTCCTAATGCTAAAACAGAAAGTGGCTAATATTTCAAGCTCTGCCCGTATGCAAAAAAAAAAGACTGATTCTCAAAATATGAAATCAGACATGTTGATCAAGGAATTGACGCACTATGAAGTAGACTGTCCTGCTTGTCATTGTAGGTCAATTTTGGGTCAGCGGTCAGCAGAGAGACCTTGGAAAAGGGCACGATTTTAAGCTTCCCGCCCGAAGTTGAGGAAGTCTAATGCATCTTTTATGTCTGAACAACATCCCGTCCCACTTGTCAATTTGATTTTTTTCCCCCTTCTGTTTATATATCAGAATTTTCGAGGCAAAAATATAGGAAATTACTCTACCAGATTTACCGGCTTTCAAGATGCACCTTAACCATTTAAACAAAGATTTGATCGGTTTATCTTGGTTTTTTTTTTATATTTTGGGCATGCTGTACTTCTGATTGAGGTGAACAGATCTTTCTTGTCTGAAACGCCCTTTTCACGGAAATGATATTGTTGTCATATTAATATTTTTCCCAGATTCCTGTAGAAAAGATATTTCCAAGGCTCAAACATACACAAAAAATATCCAGGGAGTGGGGAAAGAATCAGGTGCCTTGTACCTGGTAACACAACATTTTCACTTTAAAAAAAAATCAAAAACTTTTAAATGAATGCTGTAGTTGCCAAGTTATGTAATGAAAGAAACTTCACAGTAAAATAGGCAATAAATGTATCAACTTCAATCTTAATTTGTTTTTGCTATAAAACCCATTTCCCATAGACACCAGCCCGAGCATACTCGGGACTAGTCTGCAACGGGTTAAATGTAGCTGAAATTCATTAACTCCTTTACTTTCCTAGCCATCTGTAGTATTAGTCTTGGGACCAAGACCCAAAAATGTATACTTAGTTTGGTTTGATCTAAAGAGTATTTTAAATTGGGTGCGGACGGACAGAATAGATCGCAGACTGCGGTGTTGTCGTGAGTTGGAAAGCACCACAAAGCGAGCAAGGTGAATGCCATCACTACATCATGAGTCACTTCTCCCGTCATGCAAGGAACTCCTGAAAGTCCTTCTTCTTTCAATAAGGGAGATCAAAAAGGGGGATCATCAAAAATGAAGGGCAAATGAAGAAAAAAATATCAAGGAAAGAGCGAGAGAGAGGATGACATGTTTTTTGTGAACCTCAATGCCAGACTGTCATATATATCCTCCTTCACAAAGTTACGACCTGCCTGCCGTGTTCAGAGACAGCTGGGAGATACCATTCTCCACCCAGACAGGGTACAATGCGTCTCATATGACCTTTTTGTCATGTGTGAAAAGCTAATGTGCTAAAGCAACACTTTTCAGGGATTAGTCCTCGCAGCAGTAACAACAAAAAAAAAGAAAAGAAAAAAAAGAATGAGACACCCTCACATGGCATGGCCTACGAAGCTACAAAGAAGATGAAAAACACATGCCACCTACATTTGAATTCCTTCTTCGCTGAACAATGAATACATGTCTGTTTTTTGCATTTTCGCTGGAAAAATTTGGGCGGAAAGCTCTGTGAACCATGGCGAGGGGAGTCTTTGGAAGATGCAATGATTAATTTGGTGGATGACAGACGCGGCCAAACATCATTCTAGCCTCGGGGGATAATGAGAGAACGTACATGGGCATTACCGAAAAGAAAAAAAAAATTAATAATTCCAGGATGGTGATAATATGCCGAGCCGTTCACGGCCTGCTGATTTTTTGTCATCTTCGTGGTTGCCTGAGACGACTGATTATCTGGATAACAGCTGGTTACACCAACATTGGGAGGAAACTCCCTGACTTCGTGGAGGACATCACAAATCGTAAAGGAGCGAGGAGCGTTAATTGATTACTGCCCAGTTCCAGCCAATAAATGGTTGAGTTCAGTATCTGTTTGATTGTCTCCCATTATGAAAATGACTTGTCTTACTTCCACACATGGAGACAATCTTTCGTATTTTGATAAAATGAATTTGCCTTCAACATTTGATTGATATGGTTGGTCCTTTGAAAGTAAAGAATAAGATATATTGAACACAAAGGAGAAAAAAAAGTTATCACAAAGGTCTAGACTCGATCTTCTTGAATAAAAGTTGCATGTACATTCATTGTTTTGCCATTTCACAGACATGTGATAGTTGGGATCCAGTGATGGTAAGGTTTGTTTCATCATATTCCTACAAGAACATTTGATAGCCGAAGTGATGCATTCCTTCAAAAATCAGAACGTTTATGCCTGATATGTTGTTACGTTCTAACCAACTCATTCCAGCTGAAATGGTACATTTCTTCAAATTTCAGAACTTAGATATATAGAGCAATGAAGAGGAAACAAGAAGAAGAATAGAAAAGGCAAATACATGTAAGACAGATAGACAGGCAGACAAACTGACAAACAAAAGGACAGACAGTGTGGAAACACAGTTGACTTGGTTTAAAAAGATGAAGGTGCTCCCTCATCTGAAATGGAGTCATAAAACAAACATTGAGCCCATGCTGAAGGAGACCTAAATTTGCTGTTTTTATGGAAAAGAAGAATTTAGCAAAAGAGCGATCATGTATGTGGTAGTGCTCTGCCGTTCTATGAGAGATTGGTGATACAGACTGGGAAAAATAGTTGTTCTCTCTATACCCAGTTGCCTATGAGAACTGTGGGGGATGTTTTGCAATGATTTTTAGGTGAGACTTAAATAAAAATTAGTAGGCCGATGTTTCTACCACGTGAAAGATTGAGTAATGGCATTTTTTACCCCAGCAGTGCAAATATGTGATGTTGGACAAAGTTCTATACAGAATCCAACCCCCCCCCCCCTTTTTTAATAAAAATCATTTTAACGCAAGCAATTAAGAATCATCTGTGTCTTTCCATAATCCAAAGTTCAACATAAAATTCAAGTCTGATTTAGAATCTCTACAAAAACACCTTATTGGGTGCCACATTATCTTAACTATTGGAGATTGCCACAACTCAGAGGTTATTGGATGAAATAACACCATTGCAAAATATCCAGTCAAACTGGAAAATGCAAAGAATTGAAATTCAAGAAACACTTTCACGTTTTTTAAAACTCTCAAAGCTGGATCTGTATTAAGTTTGAACCAAGATGTCGAGTTAATCTGTTGCCACTGTTTAAAGGGTGCTTTGAAAACAAGGCCTACCACATGTGACCTTTTAGTGCTGTGATAGTTACAAAGTTGTAGTGAAGAGTCTTCTCAGTGGTGTAAAGCACACTTTGTTTTGGAACAATGACATTGCAGTCCAGCCCATTACACTGTTTCAAATGTCACAAAATGGTTTCATTTTTGAGGAATGATGTCTCCCAACATTATGTATGAAATCTTACAATAATACACCCCAGAGTTAAAAAATTAAAGAAAAGAAAAGAACTAACCCCTTGTCGGTTGAGAATACATTCCCCATTTGTACCAGGAATAACAGTTGTAAATTCTTTGAGGTGTGAATGAAATCACTGGAAATACATACAAATTGTATGTGTAGGTCAGTTGTATCATTTAACATCTTACCATGTAAACATTTTGCAATAAAGCCTAAAATATAAGGAGATACCACTAGTTTTCTCATTGAACCATAACTGTATACGGTTTAGTCCAGAAACATTTTCATTATGGCTATTGTTCACATTTTGTATATCTAACAATACTTAACATTAATTATACTGATTCAGATTTTTACATTGGTTGTTTCTATCCATAACTCACATTTTAGAACTATTTTGAAGCACTGAAGCTGGGTTTTGTTTCATCTGCCAATGGTAAATAATGTCATTAATAATGTCATTAATAGTAGATTATATTCAGTTGAAAAGATGAAAATTGATGGAAAAATTAATGCCAAGCGAGAGTCATGGAATGAATGATGGAGCTTTTTATAGTCATTTCTGTAACCGATCAGAATAAATGAATGAAATGAGGTACACCTGTAGACATTGCACAGAAATAGAGGTATTGACAAAGGTACAGTGTATCAAAGACATTGAAGTGCACTCACAGAGTCCATTTGATGCAATCTTACCCCATAGGCAATGTAGCATACTGCCCTCTAGTGACAAACCTCTCTTATCTCTCCCCCCCCCCCCAAACTGAATGTGTGAGTGCCTTTGTGGAGCAATGTCGCCCTCTACTGGTTGTTGTGCATGCATGATGTACTAGTACTTTGGGTTTCACACACCTGCGAACCAGTCGTGGAACTAAGCAGTGAAACAATCTTACTAGCTGGCTGTAGATGGAGCAATATCAGTTTGGAAAATAGATTTGTAAGAAACAAATCTTCAGTGATAGGAACCATGTGTATATATTTCTGTTTTTAACTCTTCAGATGAATTTAGCATTTATGAGGGTGATTTGTGGGAAAGGCACACTTGGCAGACTTGTACTCATTCAAGCAATACTGCAGTTTATCACAAGGAAGGTAGCCATGTACCATTGTATCAATTAAAAAGGGCAATATTTGATAAGCTGGTGCAATTAGTGTGTTTATGTAAGCACAAACTGCTCACATACCTGTTTATGTGGAATATTTCCATCATTCATGATAAGGAGAACCTTCATTCAAGCTTGTGTCTCTGTTTTTGTGTACATCTATGAGCAAAGTATGGGAGGTTGCTAAAAACTCCTTTATATGCAAATTTTCTTCCCATTTCATGCTATATGACATTGAGATTCAGAGTTGACTGGTTTGGAATATTATGTTGCTTTGTGACTTATTGATTGGCTCCGTGCCACAACTTCCATGAAAGGGAACACAAACCCAAAGAGCAATGTGGATTGAGTAAAAGCAGTAACATTAGTAGAACACATCAGTGAAAGTTTGAGGAAAATTGGACAATCGATGCAAAAGTTATGAATTTTTAAAGTTTTGGTGTTGGAACCGCTGGATGAGGAGACTACTAGAGGTTATGACGTATGAGAGGACCACAATATAAAGAAAATATAAAAGGAATTCCACAAAAATTCACTTTTCTAGCAAAATGAAAGAGTTCTTGACTAACCGCTTTCAGAAAGCAGGGGGAATAAGTGCTACCCCTAACATATGTCAGTATCAAGCTGATGGTATGTGTAATTTTCATGAAAAATGAATTTTTATTGAATTCCCTTTTTATTTTCTTTATATTGTAGTCCACTCATACGTGATAACCTCTAGTAGTCTCCTTACCCAGCAGTTGCAACACCAAATCTTTAAGAATTCATAACTTTTGCATCGATTGCCCGATTTTCCTCAAACTTTCACTGATGTGTTCTACTAATATTACTGCTTTCACTCAATCCACATTGCTCTTTGGGTTTACTTTCCCTTTAACTTTATCAAATTCTTCTTACATGTAACACTTGATGGAAAAACAGAGTGACACTCGACTATAAAATGTACTCCTTGATTTTGATTAGGGACTGCGGGGGTAGGTGGGAGGGGGGAGGGGAATAGTCAGTTCAACTGTCTTAGAAGCATGCATTAGTGAGTGACCATGCTCATTCCAACTAAGAAGCGGGTCCTATCAAGTGCCATGGCAACCAGACTTTATAGAATCGGATTCATCACCGCTTGTCATATTAAGTTACATCATCCCTGTAACCCATATCAGTGATGCAGGCTTCATTCTAATGACAGGTGAGGGTGGGGGTGGGGATGGGAGGGGGGGGGGGAGTATTGGGAACAAAGAAGAGGCAAACTCATAAATTACTTTTTTACACAAATTTGAAACATATTGAAAAGATGAGCGTCTCCTTTGCTCTATGGGTGGAACACCTTAACCTGCTGAGGATGGGCTGATTGCTACAACATGCATTTCCCATAGACACCTGCCTGAGTATACTCGGGACTTGGCAATCTTTTGTGAATTAGGAACCCTTCACTCGATCGTGTGCTTTGTGATTTTTCCCTTTAAGGAGACTTTGAAGCAAATTAGGGTAGTAAATTAGCAGTGTGCTTTGTTCAGGCTGTTTTCATAGGCTAGCCGTATCCTGTATGGATACTGGAATTTGTGCGCACCATTTGAAGAATTGCTTCGTCTATTAAACTCTGAAATGAAGGGAAAAGGGGAGTGATCAAAATTCAAGCGGAAGGCAAGCTGAAGTTTAGCGAGATCTATGGATATTATACCTCCTTCGCAGAGGGAGGGTTATTGCTAATTTTTTTTTTTTTTATGATCGTAAACAAAACGGCTGAGTAAGAGGCAGCGTGTGATATTTCGCCGCGGATTTTGGAGTTACCGTAAGCCCTGTTTGTGAGGAGAATTCATCAGGTAAGATCTGTCTTTCTGAGAAGCCTAATACAAGGGAATGACTGTTTGCAGTGCAGAACATCAGCAGAAAAAAACCAGGACAGTGAAAAACGATCTGATGTAACGTCCATCGAGCAGGAAACCAGTATACTTTATCAGACCTGTTGCTGTCTTTATTTGTTATTTCGTTTTGATCTTGTTGTGTGCTTTGGTTCGGCGACAGCCCGTGAAAAACACTTGTAAGCATTTGTAACTTCTGGATTAAGAAAACATGACAATGTAGGTGCAGACTGTAAACAAGAATCCTGATTGATGAATGTGCATGGAAAAGAGGTGAATGTCTTGAAACAAGCTTTTAAAAAAATCTGCTTTATCATGGAAATCCCTTCGGAGCTTTTCCATCCCCCTACCCCTCCCTCTTCTCATACGTGCATCTGTCGTGCCTCTGAACTGGTGACCATGGCTCGTGTGTTGATCCGGAGAAAACTTTTCTTTTCACCCCACCACCCACCCCCCTCCTCCCCCTCCTCCACCTCTTTTCTCCAAGGACGGGTCCCTCTGCTCAGGCACCGTGATCCGTGAAATTAGAAAAGCAGTCGGTGTTTGTTGTCAGTCGTGGCGTCCATCCCGACGTCCCGCAGAAGAGCATTCACGGCTCTGTCGCAGGCCGAGAGCACTACAGACTTTGTAACAACTGGATATCGCCAGCAGCTTGTTTTGACTTCGAGTCCGCACGATCAACAAATTGCAAAGTGGTGTCACTAAAAGTAGGCTCCCCCTCACAAACTGTTATTAACCCATTCCGTCCAGGAACCTGGTGGCCTGTGTATTTAGTCTATAAGGATTTCAGAATTTGGTATCGAATGGGTTAACCCACCCCTTACTGTCTTTGAGATTCATAATGAAGCTGATTGTTTCAAAAATATTCAGAATTTTTTCAAAGTTTTCCGTTTCACCTGGTGATGGAGTTTTTTTGTAAAAACAGAAAGATCCATGGAGGATTTCTTGTAAAATGGTATGTGTGGGAATTAATCAGTATTACTGTGGGAAGAATAGTTTGGAAAATGAATGATAATTGGCATCCATCATGAAAAACAAATTAGTTTGAAGAGGTATCTTCAGTGAAACAGCACTATGTAGTCCTCAGAACAAACATTTTTTGTTGTGATTTTACTGAAGAGTAGTTACAACATCTGGAGTAGTAGCATACTCTAAAAGAGTCACATCGATTTAACTTTTAATCTTGCTTCATTTTAATCTGCAGATATCATACACATTTAACCAGAAAAGAATGTGTATTGGTGGTAAAAATGTATCAGTTTTGGTATGATTACTGAACTCTAGTAGATGGTTTGGCTGTGTGTAAGGATTATGAATCAGTTCTGTACTGGAGATCTAGATTCACATTGGGAAAAGTTTAAGTGTATGTAAAGGAGGAGAGCCCAGGAATACTAGTTTATGCAAGATAGAGCAAAATTTCATTTCTACAGAGAGGTGGCATTGAAATAACGTCTTATTTCTCAAATGTCAGATCATACAACCTTTAAAGTGTTAAAAGATGAGAATTTAGCCGTCACCAAAGGAAATCCCAAATAGTAACTGTGTTGACCTGTTTTCTATAAAAACTCTAAAAATCGTTCAAGGACTTGCACAGGACCAACAAGATGGTTGCCCACAGGCAGTGGGTAAAGTGTTTGGAAAATATATGGTTATCAAGGTCTCAGGAAGGCAATATTTAAAGATATATCTGATAATTTTGTGTGTGTGTCACCTTTAAAAAGGTTCTTTGAATGAACAAGAAGCCTTTTATACTTATTATAGTCAAGTTTATGTAGTGAGTGTTGAAGAATGACAGCGATTCAAAGTGATTCTGTTTGCATACATGTAACTGCGTCTCAGTTTTTAGCCACAATGTTGCCTCCGTCAGTGTAACTCGGCACGAGGCCTCGCCGATGAGGGGTAACTTCCTGCGTGCGAGTAAGAGAATACACATTGACGTTCAGGACAGTGACCCCTCCCAGGGGGGCAAAAGCAAATGCAGATATGGTTTCCGTTTGATGGGGTTTGCGACTGTTGAGAAGAAACCAACAGAGCTGTGAAGTATGACTTGTTATTTTATGCAAAGGACACTTTAGGAGTCTGACTGCATTTCCCCGTGCAATAGGAGGGGGTGTTCCCTACATCAAAATGCATGTACTGGATTGCTTTGCTCTCAGTCAAACTGTATGTTTACCTTTGAAGAAAAATGTAGGCCGGAATTCTGCAAAGGTTGTTTCGATGTGGTCCATCCGTTAATGTCAATTTAGAGTACATAAAATGCATGTGATTTCACAGCATGTATTTAAAGTGGTAATGAAGTCATGCGCACAGAGGCAAGTTACGCTTACTTCGAACTTGTGAAGAGCGGGTTTCAGGTAAACCACATTTTTGAATTGAGGTTATGTTGTTGTTGTTAACACTAAATCTCCAAAAGAAAAAAAGAAAGAAAGAAAGAATGGAGAATTCCTTTTTTGCCTCCTTTTTTGGAAGGAAACTGCACACAAAGCCATAAGCCACATTATACGCATGAGACCTTGTCAGTTCAAAGTTGTTAGAATTATCATAAGGTTTCATAGCATTGAAATGTTATGCTCTATTGTCGTCGGCAATCATCCAAACCATCGTATATCCCGATTTTCGGTCAATTTTTCATTTTGAGATTTTCAGTCATTTTGTTAGTGAACATTCTGATTTGCAAAATTCTCAGTTTCTAATCTGATGTAATTTTTGTGTAACTATCACTTTTATAGAGTCTTGTCATTTTATTTTGTTGTAATAATTACTTTTCATATAGGTGCACATGTTAAAAAAACAGTGAATTGCCGTCCTTTCCTATATACGACAGTTCAGATGACCGCAAGGACAGGTGTGCACGGTCAACCAAACCAATCAGGTGCATTGATTTTACGTGTGATATTAGTAATATATGATGGTTCGGTGACCAAAAATTACTGTGCACGCGGTGAACAAAACTGTCGTATACATGGTAAAAGACAACCGTCTTTTCAAACAAAACAAAACAAAACATACATGTAGCTCTCTTGCGATTTCTCGCATAATTCCTGACTATACAATTCGATGAAAATATCACACGATAGAGTGAGAATTAAAGTCTGACGTAATACAAAAATAATTGGATATGCCAGACATTACAGTGTAGCAATCATGACTGAAAAAACGGGTAAACTTAAAATGCGATTATCTCGAAATACCATTCTTACGCGAAAATTTCGTACATGACAGTTTGGATGACAGCCAACAATGTGGTAACCCCTGCCCCTCTGTCTCTGTTCATTTGACTGGTACATTGAGTCAGCGATGTCCCCGCCAGTCAGACAAATGACTAGGAATACATGTGCATGTCATGGACATAAGAAAAACCAAATGTGAATACATACAAAAACCCCAACAAACTTGTGTTCTAGCTCTGCAGTTACAAATGGATTGTTACAAAATTATAGTGCAGGGAACAATTAGGCGTAGTGTCAATAATGCTAAGTATTTTCAGAGTGAATCAATTGCAATATGAAATAAGCAACCACGTTGTGTGAACCATGCTGGGTGTACCATATATTAAATCTATAGGGCATGTCTGTTATTGGTAGGCAGAAGGTTAAATTTATGAACCGCCAAAAGATTAGATGATCACCTTCTTCTTAACCCATACCCTGCAAGATTGTAAACTCCATATAGGCTTTGTACAGGCCCCACAAGGTTCCAGCATGGAAGGATTTAATTCAGAGGTGTATTAGAGACAAGTTAACATCTACTCTGGATATACACCACATCATCACAGAAATCAATGTATCTGAGTGTTAGGATTGGTTAGTCTCTGTATTACTTGTTCTTGCCTTATAAGGGTTGTACACATGTCTTGTTACATTCTTGTAAATTCATACAGTAAAACTGAACTAAGTCAGACTAATTTGATGACTGTATTTGACCATTTTTGTCATTGACTTCTCAAGTTCCTTTAGTGTTAATCACAGCACGCTCAGAATCAACTCTATAATCATTATGTGAATATCGTACATGAAGAGTTTGAATGCAAAAACTGATATATATTCTATTTTCATTTTTTTTTAATGAGGTCATCAAAAGAGAAAATAAGATCCTTTGAATAATTCAACACTTGTTATACAACAAGAATTTTTTTTTAAAGATTATTAAAGGGGTCACATATGTTTCAAATTTGTCTTATTCAGCAGATTTAATCTCAAATATCTGCAATAGATAATAATGGAAAGTGTCTTTTTTTTCAATAACACTCTTTAATTGTATATATATATATATATATATATATATATATCATATCATATCATATCTTGTGGGAATATACATGAGTGGTTAGAAATGCCTTTTATATATGTTTACTTTCTGATATAATACATGCATATTTTTGTTTGCATGTGTATGCGTATGTTTTTACTGACTGGTTGAATAAGGTTGAATTAATCGAACTGAAATGAAAATGAGTCTTGCATGTGTGGAAAATCTCTGTATTTGGTGCTCTTATAGAGTTAAAGGGACTGTACAGTTCTGGATGAGGTGAGGATTTAGCTTTTAACATCTTGCGAGATATTCAGAAACCACTCTATGAGATGTCAAAGAGCATGCAATTCTAAGGGGAATCAAAAGTTTATTTGATGAAAATCAGTTTTGAAATGGCTGAGATATCCAAAAACAAGGTGAAATAAAGAGATCCTAATAAAAGGCATGGCCTGTCGCCTTTTATTATTATCACTTTTTTTGATATCTCAGCCATTTGAAAACCAATTTTCATCAAATAAACACTGAATCCTTCTTAAAATTACATGCTCTTTCATATTTCATAAGAGATTTCTCATTATCCCACTTTATAAAACCTGAATCCTCACTTCAACCAGTGCTGTACAGTCCCTTTAAATCAGTATGCCCACATCTTTGCACTGCTTTTTATTTGCTGCCTCTTTCTTTGTCTACCCAACCTTTATCTATTCATCCATCTATTTCTTTTACTGACTGTTAACCCATTGCTATAACGCGCGTTACCTATAGACACCTGCCCGAGTGTTCTTGGGACTCATCCTTAATGGGTTAACATACCCCTTTCTCTTCTTTTCTACATCTATCTAGCCCTCCTTTCATTGATATACTTAGTATTGATTTGCTACAAATAGGCAGTCATGTAGATATTGATTAAAAATGTGTGCATTTATGTGCCGCAGAAGACAAAACATACAATCAAAGCTTTTGAGCAATCTACAGTCACAGCATTTACAGCATTCTCCAAACAGCATTCAAAGCATCCAAAAGTCACAGAACCACAGTGTAGTCGAGTCTGAATAATAGACAGCTTTATGCAGCATGTGATATGTCATATGACGGTGATCATAATGTGCCGCTGGTTCGTCTTCTGTTTTTCAAATCAGCAGTCCTGTGTGACTCTCTCTTTGGATGAAACCCTTTGCCCAGTGACCCTCCCTCCCCATCCCTGACCCAAAGGCAGCCCCCCTCCCTCCCTCCACCACGACTGACCAATCACGGGCCGGCGTTGTTGGCCTTTCGCCCAATCGAGTGTGGAGATGGTCGCTGATGCGTGGAAGGCCGAAGATACTGGGAAAACCTTGTGGTCTCTCCCATTCCCCTCTCTCTCTCGTACACGTTCGGTCGTCATCAGAACGAGATTTTTTTTTTCTTCATGAATACGATTAAGATTAGAAAGTGTTGGCTTATATCTCTGAACCCATTGAGGACTGGCTGATTTTACTGCAACACACATTTCCCATAGACACCTGCCCGAGTATACTCAGACTCGTCTTCAACGGGTTAAATATCTTATTTTCTCTTACTGGGGAAAAGGAGTTCAGTGTGTCATTTATGAAAACGGGGTGTGTATCTGTAAAATTTTGATGTTTTCAAGTTATCACCATGACCTGACCTTTAGAGTGTTCTGCCAGGTCAGTATGAAAACTGTGTCACAAGGGACAAATTACTTCGAATAAAAGAACAGATATGGAAGAAACATACCAGTGGATATTTGAGTTTTAATCTTACAATGAAGAAAAGGACAAAAAGTTAGCTTTGCATGTGATTGAATCTTCTGTAGCATGCAGTTTACAATACAACATCTGCAATTTGATTCCACAGCAGGCATATTCTTGTAATTTGTTTACTTTGTTTTTTCTTCTTAGCTATCAAGTAATAGTGCCGTGTTTTTCAGGGGGTAGTGTTTTCATTACTGCTTCATTGCTGATACGTTATTTCAAATGCATTTTAATCTCCCAGAGAAACATCTGCAAAAATTTGTCAAGAACAACTTGCCTTGAGGGAAAATGCTCTTTTCTATCTCTATGTAAATGCATATATATACATGTGTGTGTATGTGTGTGTGTGTGTGTATGTATGTCTTGAGGCGAATACTTGAGTAATTGTGAAATTGGTAGTTGTGATGCATTTAGAGGGTTTTTACAAATGTGTAATGCAAACTGATTTCATTTGGTTTATCTCGTCAGTACGCTTATTTTTTTGTCCTTATGTAAATATAAATATACGTAGGTGTTCTTTTCTTTTTTTCCTTTTTGCTTTTGGCGAATACAAATAAAGGGTTTTGTTTAACAAGCTGACAGGTGTTTACACAGTGTCAAAACTTTGACGTGGGGTATAATAAAAGGGGAAAGCATGGCAACGTACATAGCAACAGATGCAAGCTGTGGAAGGGAAGGGGCAATTTGTAAAGAAGTGACTTTTTAAGGAGTGTGGACGGCAATTAAAAACAGACTTTGCAAAGCTACATTTGGGAAAGTGGAATAGAGGGAGAGTACAAGGAAGAAAAAATGAGAAGATGAATAGCAAGAGAAAGAGTATGTAAGATAGGGAAAAATAAAGATGGATGATTGTAAATCATGAGTGTGCAATATCCTGAAGAATTGAAGATATTGTACCAGGAGCAACAACAATGAAGGGATTATCAGATTAAGCTGAAATGGAGCATACTTTATTAGCACATTCCATCCATGATTAATGCCAATTTTCAAAGCAGTAGCATTAGTTATTAGAGTTGAAAGTGCACCGGGTTTGTAATAAATGAAAAGAGGACTCTATAAAACGCACCTAATCACACCATTCTACAAAAGAAGTGTGCGAGAAAGACTGGTAAAAACACAATTTCCTGTTCGTTTTTTATCTCAAACTTTAGCATGATAAAGAGGAAGACTTGCTCTTTCAGAAAATATGAAAAACTCAAGATCAGCTAGGTTGACTCATTGTCCCCGCCGATCGAGTTCGAGCAGGGGACTATGAAACGGGCTCCGTACGTGTGTGTGTCCGTGTGTCCGTCCGTCCGTCCGTCCGTCCGTCCGTCCGTGTGTCCGTGTGTGCGTCCGTGTGTGATCAAAATCTTCAATTTGCTACTTCTCTGTCATTTATGAGCCAATTTTGATTCTGTTTGCTTTATATGATAGCACTACATGGGAGCTTTGAAACTTTTACACAGAATTTCAGTCGTGACCTTTGACCTTGACCTTTGACCTATGTTGTACATTTTGCTACAAAATGCTACTCCTTCGCCATTTCTAACCCGATTTCGATTCCGTTTGCTTTATGTGATGGCACTAGGTGAGGGCTTCAGCACTTCTACACAGAATTTTGACCTTTGACATCTTTGACCTTTGACCTTGATTTTTTGACCTATATTGTACATTTTGCTACAAAATGCTACTCCTTCGCCATTTCTAACCCGATTTCGATTCCGTTTGCTTTATGTGATGGCACTATGTGAGGGCTTCAAAACTTCTTCACAGAATTTTGACCTTTGACTTCTTTGACCTTTGACCTTGATTTTTGACCCATATTGTACATTTTGCTACGAAATGCTACTCCTTCGCCATTTTTAACCCGATTTCGATTCCGTTTGCTTTATATGATGGCACTAGTTGAGGGCTTCAAAACTTCTACACAGAATTTTGACCTTTGACCTCTTTGACCTTTGACCTTGATTTTCGACCTACATGTATATTGTGCATTTTGCTACAGAATGCTACTCCTTCGCCATTTCTAACCCGATTTCGATTCCGTTTGCTTTATGTAATAGCACTAGGTGAGGGCTTCAAAACTTCTGCACAGAATTTTGACCTTTGTCTTCTTTGACCTTTGACCTTGATTTTTGACCTATATTGTACATTGGCTACAAAATGCTACTCCTTCGCCATTTCTAACCCAATTTCGATTCCATTTGCTTTATGTGATGGCACTAGGTGAGGGCTTCAAAACTTCTACACAGAATTTTGACCTTTGACTTCTTTGACCTTTGACCTTGATTTTTTACCTATATTGCACATTTTGTTACAAAATGCTACTTCCGGCGGGGACATATGTTACGCACCGCGTAATTTCTACTTTTCCTTGTTTCATCTATTTTCAGTCCTCGGACAAAATCAGTGCGTGTGACTTTTTGCTGGTTCTGTGATGCACGGTCACAAATAGAAAAGATACAGCAGGAGGAAGTGAGATCATGAATGAGAGAGAGACACAGAGCTGATAATAGGTGCTTGAGGATCAAACACCTGATTATTTTTTCCACCATGATGCGGCAATTAATTCCACCCCCCCCCCCCCCCTGGCTGTATGGCAATTAGTTATAACATCTATTTATATCAATGACTTTTTTGGGGAATTATGTGATGTCTGTTTCGTAGAAATTTGCTCTGGATGTGACAGTAAGTGATGAGATGTAGGCTTTGAGGCAGCACATATAAATTTGTGTTTGTCTCCCGTTAATGGACCGAGAGTCATTTTTACCAGGATACGGGGATTGTCTCGACTAATTGGTTTTGAAATTCACCTTCAGCAATGTCTGCATGGATAATGTCGTCAGCTGAGAATCAATTTTTCTGAAATGAGAAGTTTAATTGATCAAAAGTGGGTAGATTTATAAAGCATTGTTCCAAATATCGGGGAAAATAGTGCCCTTGTGGTTTGGATTTTTGACATTTTACTGAAAATGAAAATAAATTAAAATTGACACCAGAATAAAGAGGAGATTGAGTTCTGCAATGTGATACCAATGATTTAACCCCCCCCCCTCCCCCCCAAAAAAAAAACAACAACAACAACAACAACAACAACAACAAAAACAACAAAAAACAAAAGCAAAAACAAAAAATGCAAAAATGCCTGTTTGGTTCTCAGTTGAGGACGTAATCCTTGAAGATTTTTTTTTTGTGGAAAAGCTCTCTTTCACAAAAATGGAAGTCAATTTTGTCTGGCCTGAAAGTTTTTGTGTCAATACATTGCACTGGCATTCCAATGCACCTCATCAACATTTGAGAGTCCACATTTTTCACTGTGAAGTATTGCACAGCAACTGAAACCTGTATACTTATGGTATGCAGACAAACCTGCCTTAGCAGCCATCTTTGTATAGAGGCCACCTGCCCTATATGGCCACTAAAGAATTAGGCCCCCCCCCCCCCCCCCCATGGAAAGTCATGTTAAAGAACCTATCTGTAGTGGCCACCTGTCTATAACAGCCACATTCTTTCATCTCCCTTTGGTAGCCACTATAGACAGGTTTGACTGTACCTTTGTCTATTTAAACGTCGGCCCTATTTTGTTGGTAAAGCATCTAAGATGCATTCATGCACACAGTTATTCCCCATTCATTTCCTCACCTAAGCTAATAGCCCAGTTAACCCATTAAGGACAGACTGATTTTGCTACGACATGCATTTTCCATAGACACCTGCCTGAGTACACTCTGAACTCGTCCCAAACGGGTTAAAGTCTTCTGATAGTAGCCAAGTGGCACATCTTAGGTAGATGGTAAAATATTGGAATGACATTGGGAAGATAATTGATATGGCCCGCGCATGGGATGAAATTCTATGAGTGTTTCAAATCACTTCACCTGTAAATTTTGCTTTCACTTGCACAATGTTAATTCATCAGTGCTTAATCAATGTCAAAACAGTTAACAAATAATACATTTTAGGATGCAAAGCACCCTTGATACAGCTTGTGTTGGCCTCTGGCCTTCTTATTTAGGCAACACAGCTTTTGATAAAAATGGCAATGCAATATAGCTGATATAACATCACAAAGGGTACTAGCAGACTAATATTTATACCGGTGGTCAGAGTTGGTGAGGTGTTTCACATTTTCAAATAATGCATTTGTAATCATGTGTCGGAAACACACTTCTCAATGTGTTTAGAGCTTAATTACCCAGTGTTCAGTCTCAACAGGTAATCTCCCTGAATGAATGGTAACTGCAAATGATATCCCATACAACAGTCGCATCACAAACCCCAGTGATCTGTCAATAAGCATGCCTCTCTCAATACACTTACTGTACATGTAAAGAGCATGAAAGCATGCATGTATGTATGCATGACTCGTCCCTGGTGGGCAGGTGTCTATGGGAAATACATGTTGTAGCAAAACCAGCTCATCATCAACAGGTTGCTACGAGGCCATACTAATCCCCACCTTGACAATGGTGTCTTTGAGGTCAGACCTTTCAGATTGCAATTAAGTGTCCAGAATCAAAAACAAAACTTTTGTTTTCATATATTAGAACTCTCCTTGATCATGTGCCTAGCCAAACACATGGCTTGAGGAACATGTTTTGAAGAATGTGATTCAAGTTTGCATTACAGCACGAATATACAAAATGTGATTGATGAGCATAAGACTTTATTTGGAAACATATTCACAGATGATTTTTTTAAAAATAGATGAAAATGTGAAAGTCCTCCTCTTTCTGAATTGAATTGCACAAGCAAGCGGTAGTGGGAATGATAGATTGCCAGTGTGGGACCATCCCGGGGGCGCTGTGCGCTCTTCTTGAGGGTAAATAATGGCCCCCTTTTCAATCTTCCTCCCATGCAGTTACTCAAGGGAAGGGAGGGGGGAGGGGGAGGGGGAGGGAGCGAGGGGTGAAGGCAAAGAAGACTGAGAATACAAAGAAATATGTTTTTGGTGTTTTTTTAAGGAAGTGATCGGATCAGGAGGCGAGGATTTGGAGGGGGTGAGGCATTAAAGTTGGAGACATAGAGTTAAAGTAAAGCTTCATGAAATAAACTAATGGAAATGTTTGTAATTTTGAGTTGGGTAATTTTATGCTTCACAATACCCATAAACCTACAACTCTTTGGTGCATTTGCTATACAGTCAAACCTGCCTTAGCAGTCACCTGTCTATAGCGGCCACCTGCTGTATATGGCCACTACAAAAAATTCCCTTTGAGAGAAAAGCTATGTTAAAAACCCTGTCTATAGTGGCCACCTGTCGATAGAGACCAGTGTTTTCATCTCCCTTGAATGACCACTATAAACAAGTTTGACTGTATATGATGTCATATAGTGGTATGATGCCGAATGTGTTATATGCTTGTGTCATCTTGGGAGCCACAACACAACCCAAGCAACACACACGTCTGCCAAGCAGACAGTCTGCCAAGCAGACAATAAAGCTGAAGAAGACTTAAGTGTTGAAAGCTTCAGCTAATCCTGCTGGCATCCCCCACTGACAAAATTTAATTGATTTCCAATATGAAAAATGGTCAACACCTTATTAGAACACCATTGTTTGCACTATGTCAGGGACCTCTGACACCAGATTTCTCAAATTTGAATCTTTGCTGAGTTTGAAGCAGATTTATATCAGGAATTAGTGTAAATGAGGGCTATATTTCATTGAAGCTACCCTGTGGTGATATATCTTTTTGTACTAGTCAGTGAGGATTTCTCACATTCGTCAAATTTAATTAGAGTTTCTGCACTCTGATAACTAGTGCCCGGTAAAAAAAAAAAAGGATGAATAATTATGCAAATGAGTTCTTTGAACCGCATGGATAAAGCGTTGGAAGCATATTTGCCATGTAAACATGTGATCGCAGTACGGCAGGAAAGAATGGTGGTACTTCATTAGGGGTATCTTGCCAATCATTACCCAAAGATGAGGGGGTAAATCGACAGCTCGATTGCCCGGTGAAAATTAACAGTTAGTCATTTTTAGAGAAGGGGGAAAAAAAAGCAGAATGAAAAATGGCTTTCTAGGCCGCATCTGATATGCACAGTGAGGCCAGGAACTGAGTTGAGGGTTTGTGGATGAGAGGGGCGGCGAAAGGGAGGAGAAGAAAAATCCAGCCTTTTTCTTTTCTTTCTTTTTTTTTTTGGTATACTTGTTCTAATATTTGTTCTGTTCTGTGTACTCAAGAATCTCCTGTCATTTTGAGTTGAAAAAAAAAATAAATCAAACAGCCAGTGATGAGACTAATCTAAGTCAATTTGGTGTCAACCGGCACAAAAGATTAAAAGATTGCTGGTGATAATATCCAAAACAAACACAGGGCGGGCTACTCAAATGTAGATCAAAAGTCACTGAAATATGGCTGTCCAGAGTAGAGAAGACATGAACAATGATATCATTTGTATGAGTATTATTTATCCCAATAGATCTTTCATGCCATGAGTGCAATCACTGAATGAGCAAAGATTTAAGATGTGTTCTTACAAACTACTGTACACACTGCATTGAATGCCACATGTACACATCAGAACCTATTGGAGTGGAATTGAATATTCATAAGTCTATGATATCATTTTCTTTGGGTGTGTCATCAATCAAACGTGCATACATTTGTTTCAATAAATCTGCATCAGTTTTCAGTAAATAATATGAAAATCACAAACAGAGCCCTTTTTGTTGTTGTTCTTGTTGTTGTTGCAAATTTATTAGAGATATCAAGATCAAGCACAGCCAATACATCTATGTGTGGTGAGACTCCTTACAAATACATGCATTCAGAACACTTTTTCAAAGCAGATGGACTGACTTCTTGTCTGAGAGTGTGTCTTGGCATGTTTTTGAAAATGTTCCCTGTCCGTCATTGCTGCCTCGTGGAAGAAATTTTGTTTCAGTGCAGCTGATGGGGTGACCACTTTGACCGTTATACTTCTTGTATGCAGAGAGTAAAATCTTGAGGAGGAAGTAGCAGATGCAAAACATAGTTGTCAATGTCACAACACAAAGTCACATCTATAAACATGTTTAGTGTACCCTTCAGTGCAATAAATTGTTATGCCTTTATGAGAGTGTATTAAGTTTATATTATTTCTATGCTGTACCTAGACTATTATAGGCATCCATGCTCAGAGTAATGTTAAGACATGTCTGTAGGTATGAAAAAGCCATATAAGTCATATTTAAGACAGCTCAGAGTTACATCTTTGACATCTGACATCTTTCCATCAATAGAGGGCCAGTTTTGATGTTTGCTTGTTGCACTCGGCATGACATCTCATTAACCCCCTTGATTCTAAGATATTGTCATTCCCATAGGGTTATTACATGACAAGCCCCGTTCTAGTAAGCTGTGGATTAATTTCCTCGTACTACTGGGACTCCCTCTCTTGATATCTCGATGTGATAACAACAACGATGAGATGTTGACTGCTGACTGCTGACCTATCAAGGGCCTTGTCCCTCTTTCAAAACAAAACAAAGCAAACACAAAATGCTGCACCTGGGACCAAAGTCTAACTTCACCTCTTCTGCGCGCCAAGTCTTGTGCAGATGTGCATGCGTACTTGAATCGATTCTTCATGTCTTTGTCATACAACCATGTAATAGAGTATATTTGTTGTTTGACAAATAACAAAAGAATTCCAGGGACCAATATTTAGTTTAGTCCTTGTTTTTTTTTAATGCAGAGCACTAGTTGTTGTTCTTTTTTCTCCCTCCCCTTTTAAACATAATGTAGGAATAGAAGGCAGAGAGCTTGTTGTGTCTGCTGTGTACTCTTAGCACACGCAAATTATGTTTGGATCATTGGGTATATTTAGGTATATATCAGCACAAGCAAAGGGACTATTTGATTTGCATGATGTGTTCACCGTTAAGACTTATAGGTGTCAAAACTAACCTGGGAGGATACCCTGCCGTCTGGTCTGGGTTTCCCCGGGATATGTGGTAATATATTGATGATCATGGAAGCAGACTCAAACACAGCATGGCATTTGAGAGATAGAACAGTTTCTGTTATGGTAGTAGATATTGCAGTATATGCCTTTTTTTTTCATTAAAAACACAAAAATCATTTGTGATTCAGCCTCTGGCTGCGATCAATAATTTGTTGAATAAAGATACCATTAATAAAAAACAGATAATATGTCATTTTTATATATGAAGAGTTTGATTGTAACATGAATTAACTCCGTTCTTGTTAAGTTGAGATATTAGCGATTAAAGCTGCTGAAAAACAAGGAAAGTGATAAGAAGATGGGGGATATTTTTCATCAAAACTTCAAGAATATTCTTTGTTATGTTACAAGTGAGGTATCACAGGAAAGGTTTTATTTTGCTCTATCTGATGATGGACATACTTTAAAATGTTTGCAATTTTGTGTTCAAACTCTTCATATTTATATATATCCAAGTATTTAAGATCTAATCCTTTGTATGTCTACTGTGTTAAATCTATAAATGTGAAAAAGATGTGATATTTCTGGCAGGATTCTGTGAATCATTTAAATTGGGGGATGCTTCATTTAAGACTGGGAAATGTAGGATTTTATTCTATTTTACTCTGTATTTCCTTGTTACACTCTAGTATTTGTGCATTTGGCAGATGCCTGGATCAAGGTTTCTGACGGACCTCAAAAATATGTTTATTTTGACTCATGGTATATGAAAGTATTAGGAAAGAGGCAGCTTAAAACTGGAAAAGTTGGAGGTCATGTGGTTTGGAATGTGAATGCACTTTGATTTTGTATTCATGTGATTTTCCTTTTCATTGAAGACATGTTTTTGCGTTATAGATATCTGCCAAAAACCAAGAAATTATTTTCATGTTGATGCACCACATATGTTATTTGCATATCATAATTTGTAGAGGGATGGCTCAAAAATGTAATTACTGCAGCTCAGGTATTGATTTGATATGTAATTGGAAGTTGCTTTAAACATTGATATGAAGTTATGAAGATATTTGAGGATTATATGACTTCCTCATAACTACAGTCCTCTCTAGTATGATTTGAAAGATGACATTATATTAAAATGTGACCATTCATGAAGAAAGCCTTATCAAAGTTGCCAGTATGTACATTTTCTGATTTTAGTGTTGAGAAATCTTTCAGACTCTGCTCTCCCCAGTGATGTACAGAATATGTTCTATTTATCTCCAAACACCTACCACATAAAAAGGTAAGAAAGTTGATCAAGAGATATGAATGTAAACGTATGTGACCCTGCCCCCATCTTCTGATGAAGTCACATGTACAGGAGATAAGATGTTTACCAGCAATCAAACACAAGAGCAACTTGTTGAATAAAATATGACAAGTTCAAAACACTAATAGATTTGGACATGAATGAATGAATGAATGAATGAATGAATGAATGAATGAATGAATGAATGAATGAATGAATGAATGAATGAATGAATGAATGAATGAATGAATGAATGAGTGAGTGAATCAATCAATCACTCAGTCAATCAATCAATCAATGGATTTTCAATTATCCATTGTGATAATAAACATACACATTTACAATCATTCAGTTACATATCAAAAAAGCAAGGATAATAGGATCCCAAAAATAGTATGGATGCTAGTCAACTCTGGCCCTTTGCAATTCAGGCAGTTTCAAAGTTTTGTTTCTTAATTTGCTTCTGTTAAGTCATATAGACAGGTAATTTTCAAATCATTCAGTCATTTTCAAACATTACAAATAATTAGAATATCATGCTTTCAATCTTGCAACAAGTATAAAATTTCTTCTTTTTTTTGAAAAGTAAATCACACTTTTCCCGTTTTTTGATGGCTTCTATGTTCATGTAATATAGTGGGGAATATAGTAACAGGGCACACATTACTTCATTATTGTCAAAACCAGATGTAGTTTCAACTCGGGTACTAATGACAAGATCTATTTATGCTAAATGCCATCACTGGATGAAATTTTGGTTGATTCTCCTAGAGCAAGCAAAAGGTGGCTTATCTTCTTCTGTTTCCTGCGGGGATGAACTTTGAGGATTTGTTTTGGGGTCTGCCCGAGGGAGACCAGGCACATTTGCATTGCTTCTTGCTAAATGTTTACCATTACTCAATCATTCTGTCTTTCTCTCTACTTTACCTACAATGTACCTCTACTTGTCTCCATCTCTCTCTCTCTTTCTCTTAGCTCCTTTCTCTCTCTCTCTCTCTCTCTCTCTCTCTCTCTGCCCCTCTCTAGCTTTCTATATCTATCTCCCTGTCTCCATATTCTTCTCCTTCTCTCTCTGTCTGTGTCTTTCTCTCCTCACAGTATATCATTGGCTGAGAACAAGAAGGGTGCTATCGCATTCTAAGATTTTAGCAAAAGATAGAAAAAAAATAGAAGAATGAAACAATCACTTTTAAAATTTTAGTTAGTCAAAAGTGGGTAGATTTATAAGCATTGTTCCAAATATCTGGTTTAAAAAAAATTAGAAAAATAAAACAATCACTTTTAAAAGTTTAGGTAGTCAAATGTGGGTAGATTTATGAGCATTGTTCCAAATATCTGGTTAAAAAAATATAGAAGAATAAAACAATCACTTTTAAAAGTTTAGGTTGTCAAAAGTGGGTAGATTTATAAGCATTGCTCCAAATATCTGGTTTAAAAAAAATAGAAGAATGAAACGATCACTTTTAAAAGTTTAGTTAGTCAAAAGTGGGTAGATTTATAAGCATTGTTCCAAATATCTGGTTTAATGTTCCCTCGTGGGTTTGATCATTAACATTTTACTGAAAATGAAAATGATTTAAAATTGACACCATGATGTAGAGGAGATTAAGCTCTACAATATGATACCAATAACTCAATACCCCCCAAATTGTGATTTTATAATGCCCTTCTGGTTCTTAGCTGATGATGTTACATGCAAACTCATGCAGAAACACACAAAATAAATATGCATACACTACATATTATGTTTCCCCTTAAAGGTCCTGATTACCTTTGGGAGCAGCAATTTAAAATGTATGAGATATCACATTTGATGCATGTGTGTGGGTCAGTTGTATGACAAAACATCCTACCATATGCAGATTTTGCAATGAAGACTAAATAATATATGGAGATATCACTCTTTTTCTCAATAAACCATAACTGTAGATGGTTTAGTGTAGAAACATTTTAATTATAACTACTGGTCGCATTTTGTATATTCAAAAGTACTTAACATTGATAATACTGATTCAATTTTTGTTATTGGTTGTTTCTATTCCTAACTTACATTTTAGAACTATTTTGAAATGCTAAAGCTGGGGTTTTGTTTCATCTGCAAATGGTAAATTGTACCTTTAATATCACTGTTCTCAATCGCTCGCTCTACCCCCTCCCCCTTCCTCTCTTTCCCTCTCCATACCCCATGTTTCTCCCTCTCGCCCCCCCTTTCCCCCAAAACATTTGCCCTCTAGAAGGCTTAAGGATGAGTGATGATATCCTACTTTTTTTTCTGCAAATCCCCCCCCCTCTTACCTGCAAGAGCAAACATGGCATCAATTAGAAACAGTGATTAACAACCATTTCTATTACACTCTGGGATGATGGATGAGGTTGTTGCAGTGAAATCATCTCATACTGGCCAGGTATTGAGACTTGATAAAGACACACATTTTTTATACGATTCTTTTTTTTTTTTTGCATAGGGAACATTTTGCTGTATACTAACAGAGTAGAACATTACCTTTCACATTTAGTTTGACTTTAATTATATGCTTTGCATTGTATACAAGCAGAGTGAAACATTACCTTTCATTTAGTTTTTTATTTCTTTGCTTTGCACTGCAATTTGTTTTCTTTTTTTGTCTTTTTTTGTGATGGAAGGGCAGATGTAGTTGCAAGAAAAGTCTCACTAGTTGGATTCACGCAGATGCCAATTAGCAGGATACAAATCTCAAGCTTTGCATCGCAATCTAAATCTCAATATTTTTGCCTGTGTCTGGACACAAAAATCCCACTTTATAGCATGATGAGCATACATTGCGATCCAAATCCTGAAATAATGTTGTGATTATTTTGGAATTAGAGATAATTCGCACCACGGCGAGTGTGTGAATGCTGGAGCAAAAAGTTTTGAAATCTTTTGACCCCTCATTCAAAACACACATCTCAACAGCACACGAATACATGGGCAAGATCTGCCATTGCGTTAGATTTCGGACATGGGCAGTTTGGTTGACAAATTATCACCACTGGCAATTAGAAAGATATTCCTGTCCGTCTGCATGTGCACAAAATATCACAGTATTTGGATTCTGAGCGTCATTGCGCTATTTTGTCTGTGTGAATACCATTCATCATTCTCTACATTGTGAATAAGAAATGAACATTGCATCTCTATCTGCGTTAATATCACTTGGCGTGTTAGGTGCAGCACTGTTTACGTCTTCTATACACCTTGTTTATTTTCATCTTAACTCTGGGGTTCGTGGCGGGAAAAATGGGGAAGTGGAACTCTACACTCTTTTGTAGGCAAAGCCAGCCAAGTGCCATTGTTACACTTTTAGTCTCCGTTCAAGGCTTTGTCTGGAAGAGTTTAAAGACAGCATGAATCAAGTATGATTGTACATCTGTAGCTTTATGTAAATGGGCAATTGATGGAAAAGTCAAATATTGATTCGGAGCACAGCCGAGACTATAATGAAGCATCGACTTGAGCAGTCTGCGTGGAATTGAACTAGATTGATCTGCGTGAGTCATGGGCCTATTTGCTAGTCCTCTCTGCGTGTATCTCTGCTATTATGTCCATTTGTGGATAGATTTGTGGTGTAATGTGGGGTTACATAAAACAGACAATATTGCATTCATCAGAAGTCATATTTCCATGCAGATAGAATAAGAGAAAAAATGGGGAAAATAGAATTCAGCAATCTTGTTACTCACCAGATTTACATTGTTAAAGTGAATGCAAGCCCCTCATTGCATGACCACAAGTTGACTTATGATTAACACAGAAATAGATTGGAGAGGAGGCCTCATGAAAAATCAGTCAGAATAAAGAAGTTATTATGTCTACCCTTCTTTACATTTGATGTAGGAGTTCAAACTTGTGCACGAAGAGTTTGATTAGCAGAACGAGTTAAGTCCATTCTTGTCAATTTGAGATATTTGGGATTAAACATGCCCCAAATCAAGGAAAATGATAAGAAAATATGAGATATTTTTAACCATAACTTCACAAATATTCCTTGTTATACAAGTTGTGATGTATCATTTGAAAGGCTTTATTTTGTTCAATCTGTTGATTAACGGACCATGAAATGTTTGAAATTGCCGCTTAACCCATTTTACGATCATTTCTATTTTTAGGTCGCCTTCATTTCAATCCTCCCAAAAGACCTATTTGTGAAGTGAACCTATCTCTCAATGTATGACTCATGCTGTGTGTTGTATGTTTGACAATGTTTATTTTCAATTTTCACCTTGAGCGCAATTAGTTAATTATTTTGTGTGTGGGTGTAAAATAGATATTTCTAAAGCACTTAGGGAACATTAATTTGTTACAACGTGCCATAAAAGCATAATTATAGTTATTATTGTCATTAGTATTTTGCAATTTTTTACCTCCCCCCCCCCCCCACCAAAAAAAAAAATGGTATAAAAAGGATGGAGTGTAGCAACAAAGGCTGCTGAAAACTGCTTATCCAATAGTGGCGAGCCAATGGAGTAAAATGGAGTCAAAAGGGGCCTGAGCTTTCGATCCTGGCAGAATCTTCGTCAGAGGCAAAATGACCAAATTTTGCCTCTGACAAAGATTTAGCCAGGATCGAAAGCTTAGGCCATTTTGCCTCTGACGAAGATTTTGCTAGGATCGAAAGCTCAGGCCCCTATTGACTCCTAAAAAGTATGGAGCTGAGGTTAATAGCTCTGTAGTATGTTGCTTATTTGCCCTTTTTTTTCTCTCTCTCTCTCTTTGTTTGCCCATTCTTTGTGGGTATCAGATTGGCAGTTGGCGATGTTTTGAATCAGACTGCAAACTTTGCATAGACTCTGCCTGTCCCCATCCAGGTCCCCCAAAAAACAATTGATCAACACAAGCGTGCGAAATGTTCCCGTCCCCTGCGCTTTGCAGCAAATGTTTGGAAATACATTCCAGTTTTTTCCCTTCAGCAAATTGAAATATGATGCATCACTATTTTTTTCTCCCCTGATTTGTTTTGATGGGTAGTAGAATGACAATGAATTGCAATGATTGTTGATGGATTGAAAGATTAAAATAGAAACATTCCAGTGATATTTAGGTCATACATGTAAGTGAACCAAGTGAACTGAATAGAAATAAAATTAATACGTAGCCAGTCCACACAAAACACATGACTTGTACAATACATTCTTGTTGTAGGCCAAAGTTGATAAAACATTGCATGGCATATATATGTCCCTTTCAATACCCAAGGTTAGTTCATCAACATCCCGACCTCGGGTCTTGTTAGCTTTTTCTTTAATTTTTCATCTTGCATAGGGCGATTTCCAAGGCCAGGAACTTAATACGTGATGTTTATGATTTCCTATGTAAATGTTTCATTTATACTAAGAATCATTTTTTTTTCAAGGTATTATTATGTTTCATTGTCACTATTCGTGTATGATGAGCCAAATTTTTATTCAGCATCCCCCATATGGCTTGTGTGTTATGGTTTTAACAATAATTACCTGCAAAATTTTGTATATAGTTACCAGAAGGTATCACTGTGAAGGAAACTGACCACACCCTGTGGATTATGAATTATGCAGATCCCTATTCACTTGCAGATTGTCTGAACGGAATCAAAAATAAATACAGGTATCAAGAAAATTTTCTTGGAAAATTTGGGCAGTGAATACTATCGGCCAAAGAAATATCTGTAGGATTAAACTGACATTTCTGTTACACCTCTACCCTTTTCATCTAGATTCTTTATGCTTCAAAAAAAAGTTGTGTTTACATTTAATTCAACACTATTTAAAGTTTTTGTTTCTGTTGCATAGAGGCATCCTTCTAAGTACAGTCACAAAATACCAGCAAGAGCTTAGCGATCTCATGTGGTGACATCCCGAATTCGGCAACCCTCTTTGTGGAGAGGAAATCTAGAGAGGAAATCTTGTGCATCCGTCATCATCAGTCGCTCAGCGCCATGGAAACGGATGAGTTCGGCTCACACTTTTCTCTGTATACATGCACCCATCCCCCCCTCTCTCTCTCTCCATCTGTGTTTATGTATGTGTGATAAGGTGGGTTGAGTGCTTTTTTTACACTTCCCGGGTTGCGAGGAAATGCGCTGGTGTTTATCAACTTCTCCATTGGAATCGGCGTTTTTTGATGCGTGTCAAGCGTGTGTGAGGAAATGCATGTATACAACCGGGTTTCTTGGCACGTAACACCTGTCAATTTTGAAAAAACCTAGCAAAATGCAGCCGTGGACATAGAGAGATGCTGATTCTAGCTGCTGCAAGGCGTTACCAAAAAAGAAAAAAAGAGTATTTCTTTTTCCACTCCCCAGAATGGGCATTTCGGCAAGTGTCCTATACATTTGACAGTGAAACAAGCACCCATTCATTTTACTCGCCCAACACTTATTTGTAGTATCTCTGGGCAAGCAGGCAAGTGGTTTGTAGTACCATCTATTAAAAGTCGGTATTGTGATGTGATTAAATATTTGCACTGAGTGTTTCAGAAACAAATTTGCAGGTCTGTAAATTGGCGCTGTGCAAGTGCCCAAAAGTATGTTTTCGAGCAATTCACACACACACAAATTGCATTGACGTTCCTATACATGAAAATGGATGTACGTATACTATGTATACTCTGCAAGAGGCATACTGATGTATACACATCATGCCTCAACTACACAAGTACACCCATTGATGACAGAACAGAACGCAAATGATTGTTTTGAATATGCAACCTTCACAGGAAGCCTCTAGCTTACACATGTGTGGGAGCATTTATCAACTTGTTATTGTGCTTTGGCTGGCATTTTTTTTTTTACTCTCCTTAACATTTGACAATTTTAGAAACAAGGTTTTGTTGCTCAAATAGCATGAAAACACAAAATGTTTTTACACCCATGTTTGCTATCAGAGAGTGCATGCAAAGTGTAATTAATTGATTAATTTTGTTTATACATGACCAGCCAAACAAACTATTCAAGCAATCATCAAACAGAGCTGCATTCTTCTCTCTGTCTTGTTCCACCACTTTTCAATGTGGTTGGCCTGGAAGCTAATTATAGTGAGTGTAGTAGTTTAATTAATTAGATAGTGGTATGCATGATAGCAAAGTTTTTTACTCATTTGCGATAAAACATGAGCACCAATGTGTAAAAATCAGCGTATGAAAAGTGATTGCTATAACTTTGTACTAATAAGTATAAGTCAATACCCTACATGTTTGATAATTTGTTGTTGTTTTTTTTGTTCTCAAGGTTAATGTTATGTGTTCAGTATTTTCCGAGAGTGTCGAGTGTAGAGATTATTTTAAAACCTTGCGGATGAGGCTGGAGTGTATGTACATGCAAACCCACAATATCAGCAGGAGTAGGTCTAGCTACAAGATATTATGCTTTCAACATTGCATTGCTTGAAAGTAGTAGGCTAATGGGTGTGTAGGCCTACTACGTCAGCCCAACTTCCTAGAGAAAAAGAAATGATCCAGTCTGGAACCTAGAATAGGTGTGCATCTCTTTGGTGATGTCCCAAGTGAAAGTCATTGAGAGTAGATCTTCTGTTGCAACTGGAAATGCATTTCTATTCCTTTCCAGTCTTTTTTAACCCGTGGAGGACGGACTGATTTTGCTACAACACGCATTTCCCATAGACACGTGCCCGAGTATACTCAGGACTCGTCCTCAATGGGTTAAGGCGAAAGATTTTCCCCCCGAAGAAGAGCTTAAGATGTCACAGGAAATGCATCCTCCTTTGAGATGTCCATTTCCTCGGAGGTTCCTCTCTGGGGGCAGACATCTTTTTGTCTCTTTAATCTGATATGGTATACCCCATCACTATACGACTTCTGCTTTATTTGTGAATGATGTATGTGTGTGTGTGTGTTATAAGGTACTGTATATGCCTAATATTTTGTGAGGTTTTTATTTTTGTAAATTTCATGAGTCAGGTGCTATTCGCGAGCTTAAAAATTCTCGGGAAGTCTTGATTCAAGAATAAAATAGACTTGCTGAATATGTGATGTATACACTATGTGCCATCTTTTTCATAATGGATTTTATTCATTGTTTTTCTTGATGCATTTCATAATTTTTTGTTGTTTTTTGAATGTCTGGGTTTTTTTATCTCTGTGTAATGATGGATACATCAATGTGTCCTGTATTTTCCTGTTGTACATTCAAAGTGCGTTAGATAAATTCGCTGAAATAAAGCAAAAATTTACTGAAAAAAAGAATGTGTGTGCATGTGATTGTGATCAAAAAAAGGGGGAGGGGCATGAGCTGTAAAACAGACTCACTTTTAGACTAAATATGTTCACTCCATTTCTTCCATGTTGTATCTCATCTGTCCTTCGTGGAAAAGTCAGCTGTGGATGAATGTGTTTTGAATAAAAGAGGCAGCAAAAACAGGAAGCAAGAATTATAAATCTCTTGTTTTTGCAACAACAAGGCCCACACTCTTTGTTTTGTCATTCAGGATTGAATCTTTAGTAAGTGCAGGCATGATATTCTGAAGATTTACATCTGATTTCAGATTTTTTTATTTCATTTTTACTCTTTCCTTGTATCAAAATCACCTGAAAATTTTGATTTCCAATTTTTTCAACAAACCTCAATATCATCCCTGTAAGTGACATGCACCAAGGGGAAAACGTTGCTGTGAACAAGGGTCAACTTGAAAGAGAGGATTTTATGTCTGCTTTAAGGCCTTATCCTGCATCTTTACAATAATTGCACTTGTTTGTTTTGAATGGATTATCCAGTTTCCTCCCAATTTCACTCATGTGTTCTTCTAATATTTCTGCTTTTGCTGTATCAATGTATATATGTAGCATATATATTCCCTTCTGTCCAAAAACACAAATATGTTCTGAATCCATTCCTTTGAGAGTTTAAGCAAAAGTCTGCTTCATTTTCCAAGTTGATTTTGATAGATGAAGAAAAATGGAGCATCAGATGCTTCATTAAACTCAGACATTAGAGAAGAATGTTAAGGGGATGGTACAGTATAAGTGGAGATGAGCTTTTAACCTTTTGCGAGACACCAAGAAAACACTTATGGAATAGTACAGAGCAAACCATTTTAAGAGGAATTCAAAGTTTATTTGATGAAAACCGGGTTTGGAATGACTGAAATATCCAAAAATAACTTTTAGTTAAAAAAAAGTGATCCTAATAAAAGGTGGGTCCCATACTTTATTAGAATCCCTCTGTTTTGAATATCTCGGCCGTTCCAAAACCAATTTTCATCAAATAAATGTTAATTCCTCATGGAATTACATATGTACATGCTCTTTCATATTCTCATTATCTCACCAAAAAATGTTAGAAACCTGAAATTAGGTCTCAACCAAAACTACATGTATATGATCCCTTTAAGTAGAATTTTACAGTTACTCATATTTTGTATATGCACATATGCAAATCAATAAGGCTATGCTGTCATTGATAGAAAATTGAAAAATTAATGGGGAAAAAAATGCTATAAAGATAATGGTTTGGGGCAATACTCGATCATCTGATGAAACACCAAAGTATTGATGATAACTAAATTCGAGGTCATAAAAAAAAGCAAAAAAATATGAATATCTTGAAATTGATAGGCATTTATGATGATGGAATAGATTTTCAAGTTAATGCAGTTGATATCATCCTGATGGCATGTTTTCCGAATTCAAGAGGTGTGGATGCTTGCGTCAGCTGTGTCCATGATGCCACGATGCTTTGGGACGTATTCAGAAAAATGTGTCGAACCGCGGCGCTGTGATTCTATTTCTTCCACTCCACACCGGGCGAGTGTTTTTGTAGGGTAGAGTTGAGTTGTGTGAACAGGATCGCTTACACACACACAGAGTGTTGACATTGTGAGTGTGAGTGTTTGTATGTATGTGTGTACGTGAGTGTGTGTATACATGTGAATGTGGCTACATAGAGAAAAAAAGAAATGCTAGTCTGACTCTGAGAATGTCGGTCAGATAGATCAAAAAGTGCCTGTGTTGTGAAGAATCATTAAAAAAAAAAAAATCAGATCAACAGCTCTTCTCAGAAATGCGTGAAATCCAGCTCTTGAGATTGAGAAATCACAGTGATGCAAATGAAAGGTCAATTTTCTTTTCGAATAAACTCAACGGGCCCAGGATATTTAATTAAGAAGGCTTGAGGCAAGACTACAAATACCATGTAGTAACCTGAATCCCCCTGTAGAGGGAGTATTTGTTCGACGCACTCAATGGATGGGTCTTACTGAGAATTAGATGCGCAGAGGAACCCAACGTAATCCCATTGACATGACAGCAGTTCGTGCACTTACAGCACAGCAACATGAATATCATCTATGAGGATAGCCTTGAAAATGTGTTTTTATCTACGCTACGGACTTGATTGGGGAAAAAATGGAAAGTGAAGGGGAAGGGGAAAGATGGTTCTGGTAGTTGTCAGAAATCAAAGGGATAAGTTAAAAATGCTCAACTGGAAAGTCCCCATTGGCTGTTAGCCCTGCTTGCAGAGTAGTGGGCTGCTCCATTGTTGGCTGATGGGGGGAGTCATGTTCATTGTAGAGTGAGGGATCAGGGTGGATTTGATATGCTATTAGGTGTTTATTTTACATTGTAAAGGCCCTGTGGGGAAAGAAAGAGCAATAGAGCGAGAGAGAGAAAAAAAAATGGAGGGGGTATAAAAGATAGATGGCAAGCCAGGGTGGGTAACATGATAAAAGGATTTGTCAATACAATGCTGCACAGAGCAATGTGCATCCACACACTCCAATGCACACACACACACACACACACACAGGCTTCATACACATACAGAGTGCAGGGGCCAGTCAGTGGTGTAGTATGTGAGTGACCATTATTTTGACTGAAGCTAAGTGCTAAAGTGTGTGTGCATGTGCTTGCTTGGAGTGAGCAGCAGTGTTTAGCAGTACTCTGTCAAACTTGCCAGCCAGGTGTGGAGGCCCAGGGAAATGTCAGGGGCACATGTGGTTCTCTGCTGCACGACCAGCTGATACTGGGGGAATCCTCCGCTAGTGCTAGCGCTTCTACCAACATCCACTCTTGCCCCATCTCTTCCGGCTCGTGGAGAGGGGGAACGGAAACGCTTCAAAGACTCTTGCAACGTACAGTACTGCTGCTTATAATCAGTGTCTGTCTTGACCTGCCAATTTTACCTGTTTCGAATGAACCACCTCTTGGAGAAAAGGACTAGATCTTGAATCAAAGCTGGTATTATCTTGCCACAGGAAAGCCTTTTCCAGTGGCCATCTGCGCTGCCAAATCAATCAAATATACACTGAGGATATATATTCGACAAGGATTAATCTGGATGAGGTACATAACTTGGTGTAAAAGTGCTGGCTGAGAAAAAAAGCAAAGCTTCTGACTGTTCGAATCTCTTGTGCACAGCTCTGAAGATGTAACATGGCCTGTCTGGATTGGAAGAGAATATTGTGAGGGCGAAAAGAAGAGGAGAGAAGAAGAAAGAAGAAAGAAAGGGAAAAAGATACAGGGATTTACGACTGACTGTCCGACCCACTCACAGATGGAGTAATTAGCACTCTTGGTTAACCAAGACACACATTGCCCCGGGGGACTCGTTCATTCCGCTTGCGTACGCGGGGCATCGGGCCAACCACTCCTCACTTCGCTTTGCCCGCCCCGCAGATAGCGAAGCCGAACCGCCTCTGTTATTGGATTACGCACATTTTCACCAATCCGGGGCAATCGACTTCCGAGTGTTTCATTCTCTGGGCCAGCCGACGTTGACCGAAACAGTTTGGCTACTCTGCTTGGACGTCTTACATGAACTACCCCACCATCCAGTCAATTTTCCCTATCTTTTTTTCTCGTTTGTTTGGTCTTGTGCAGTCAAGAAAATTTGCGCCTCGGGCTTGTTTTGTGACCACTCGACGTCAAAGTCTTGAGGAATGTGTCTGTGCACTGTGGTGTAAACTGACGAGCGGTCAGAGAACTATTTCGCTTCACTTTTTCTCGTCGTTAGTCGCTCTCATTCAGCGGAGCGCACCTGATTTTTGAAGCCCTCAACCCAAGACGTCGTGTTGAGATGTGCCTGTATATAGTGTATATGTATTTATTTGTGCACGTGCGACTGGAGTTATGAGGCATCGTGGCACGACCACAGATTCTCGGAATAGTCTAGCCCGATTTGCGGAATACCACCGATTGTCTCGTCATCGCAATCGTCGACACCAACGCATCCACAGACGTCATCATGATTGTGAGGAGCGGACTTTCAAGTTTTGGGATGCTTTTACCCATTTTGACGATATTTCTTACATTCCTACCGATATCCCCAGCTGCTGCCAAAGGTCGATACGTCCAGAAAGGAGGTAAGAATCTTTTGGGGGTATCTCAAACGGTGCTGAATGTCCCCATCAAAGAGAGTTTAACTCCTGTCTCCATGGTAACCCCAGATGATTAATACTGTCTCTCCACACCAATTCATATATCTCTTGCACAATAAACTGAAAGAAATAACTTTCTTGACATGGATTGAATTGACAAGGCCGTAACAACTAAAACAAAAACTAAAGTTAAAAAAAAATGGAGTTTTAGCTTCCATCTTCAGTGATGGCTCAAATACTTTTCAAGATTTTTAATATAGCGCAATAACTTTTATTCTCATTGTATCTATCTGCATTATATTTGTTAGTAGAACTTTTGAGTTCAATAAATAATTGGAGAATGTTCTACTGTTTGGTTTAAATTCATAAGCAGACCCCCAGTCTTTCTTATGAGTTTCCACCCCACAAAAAAAAACCAAGTCTAGTTTACCAAATCTTTCATTTGTCGTCTCTGCTACCTTGGGGAGATGGAAAATTGTTTTGACTGTTTCCGCCGAGATTTTAGAGAATTTTAATGCAGAAAACTAAAGAATCGCTGATCTGGACTGCTCGCCAAAATGTCGACTCGCAAGTTTGGAAGCGGGTTGTTTTGACTACAACCACTGACCATCGCCATGGTTACCACAATGGCAGTAGATGCAACACACTGCAACAAGTATGATTCACTGCATGTCCACAAATTATGAAGAAATTATCTAAATCTGATGTGAAACGTTGGTTACATGTAGCTGTTTACTGTTTATATTTTTAGTATCGACATCTTGTGGTTGGTATTTATGCACGCAGAGTACACTGCAAGGATGTAGCTGATTGTTTTAATTGTTTGCCAATCACCCACACTCAAAAAATGGGGACAAAAAATACTACCTAAAAACAAAAAAACAAAAACCCCTGACAAACAAAACAAAAAATGCATCTTCCTGACTCTGTACCAAATATTAACAATAGAATTTAAACAGATAGCTGATTGCTCTCGCCAGGAAAAAAACAAAGGGTTGAGGGAGATATTTAATGCAAAATGGAAATCGCGTAAGGGAGGCATCCTAATACATTACACAGAGCTTGCGGTAAACAAGTTCTACCTCTGCTTGACTTCACTGGAGAAAACCACCCAACCGTGAAATACCAACATAGATATCATCCATCCTTAAAAAAAAAGGGAAAAAAGAGATAAAAACGAGTCAACCATGATTTTTCTCTCTCTTAATCTTTACCTCCAATAGACACCAATGGAGGATAACTAGAGGTGCAAGCCATGAATAACTGGCAAAGCGCCAGACTTTTTTTGAGGGCTCTAATTGGGGCACCTCGTGAAAGCTACCAGTAACAGAGGAATAACACTGTGGCGCAGTTGCCGTACCAGTGTGCTGCTTATGGGAGCCAGGGTTCCTTTTACACAATAAAGACCCTGGAATTTCAGGGGCCATGGCAAACAAACCCAGGAGTCGGGGACTCGTCTTTTAGCTCTGTCCCTAATTTGGATTCCATATTCTGAGTTGTCAACAGGCTTTCCCCCGTGATTGAGCGCCAGTGACATAAAACTCCTGCTCATGTTCTATTAGTTCCCGAGCAATAAACATGCTGCACTCGAGAGAGGCGGAAATACAAGTCATGTCATGGGTCCTGTGGAAATAAAGTTGTTTTAAGTCCCTTGTCGGGTTGTCTTGGTGATTCATTTGCTGTGCTTCACATCTTCAAGTTCTGTTGGTTAGAAGGTTGTCAGAATAATGAGCCTAGTTCTCCAAGTGGTATCAATTAAATTTGGAACTTTTTTCTATTAAATATTATTCAAATTAATGACTCTTTTGTGGAGTCGTTTTTATTGCAAGCGATTGACAAAGCACCCTTAATCAAGGTACATTGTAGAGGAATACCATTTATTAAGTGTTTTAATCATTCGAAGCAATGATAAAAATTATGGGCATACATACTCTGCTTGGACTCAAAACAAGACCTCCTGATTGTAAGACGGCATCTTATCAGTCACTTTTTTTTTTTTGCTTTTATTATATAGTATTATACTTTCTGTTGTGACAGTATATTCCTTAATTCTAGATCCAGTTTAGATTCATTTGTTTTATATAGTCTTGGTCTGGGCTCAAGTACCCTTTCATCTTGAAAAAGTCACCATATTTTGAGGAAAAAAGAAGGGCTGTGAATCACCGTGAGAGCATTTGATTGTGACTGAAAACTCTTCTGAAAGGACAACCAATGGAGACCTCAAAAGAAGTTTTATAGTCAGTCCCATGATGTATGAAGTCATGTGCCTTAAAACTCTTATAGGTACAGTATCACATGATCCTCTTTGTGACAAGTCTCCTGACATTTACTAAGAACCTGATAATATCTAGCACCAGCTGAGAGAAATGAAGAGTTTGATCACAGTATGAATTAACTCTTGTTAAATTGAGATGTTTGTGATTTAAACTGTTAAAAAAAAATCCCAGAAAATCATGTGAAAATCTGGGATATTTTTTATCATAACTTCTAGAATATACTTCTTATTATCTAACAAGCGAAGTAACACTGGAAAGGTTTTAATTTATTCTATCTGATGATGGATTTACTCTAAAATAGGTATAAATAGCGCTCAACCTGTTTTATGTTCAAACTCTTCAAATTATGTACTTGGCTGGAGAGGAGTTGGAGGTGTCTTGGTCTAGGGGACAGCACTCACTGTAAGGAGGTCTGTGGTTCAAGCCCCGTTACAGTACTGGAGCAAGATCCTCTAATCCGCAGTGCTCTGTTCTCCCCAAATGTGAAGTAAACGGGTGCTTGGGAGGAAGCTGAATGTTATTGTGGCTCAAAATTAGCATATTTATAATGTGTGTGCAGAATCATGGCACGCCCGCCCATTATACTGTACATAGTTGTTGTTGTTGTTTTAAAGAAAGAGAGAAGAGAGAGAGAAAATGGTAGATAGGCATTGGTTTGATTCCCCTATCCCAAAGAGGATAGCATGTGAGTTGCCAGATTGTATAGTTGTAATGAAATGGTGGAGAACTGAAACACAATATATATAACGACAAGCTGTTGTTATGACTATTGCTCTGGTCACAATTATTGCTGGAGTAATCTTGGCTTAAATTCAACTGAATTTTATCTTGTTTTGCAACTTTTTCCTCATCAGTAGTTCTGTTCTCGTCCATTCTTGCTCTGAGCAGACCTCTTGGATACAAGGTTGGCCATATTATTGTGTTGGTGCACCCTCACTCTACAAAAATGTGCAGGATTGGATTAGGATTCTGACGCCACAAACGAACTTGCAGTGTCTTTTGTTCCTCTCAACAATAATCGTAACAATAAAAGAAATAGGCCAAACAACATCAAAAGCAAAACGTATTCAAACTTTACAAAACTTGTATACCCTTCTCCGTATCCCGTTTGTACTCCAGGTACTAAGTGCTTGATAACTTGTCCTCTGTCTTCCTTTCTCTGCTTCTCCCTTTTTTTTTTCTATCTATCTCTCTATTCCTTCTTCTTCCCTTCGGCATGCATATTGCTTTCCCTTTCATTACGAAAGGAGAGATGATCCGTTTAGCGCGATGCAAAAGCCGATTACTGGAGTTACAAAGGATTTCTTCCCACGTAGCTTCTAGCTAGGACCAAAGGAGGCACACACAGTCATCTAAACAGGAAGCAAAGGCACTAAGTACAGTTTTACATATTATATTTGGAGATGATAATTGGATACTCTATATGCCATGTATTTAGCAAGTTTAATCTTACGTGTTTCAGAACTTCCTGGCAATTTCGCGAGTGATTGAATTTGCAATCAGGGAGTATGCAGTATTAAAGGGTGTGTACAGTTCTGGTTGAGGTGAGGATTTAGCTTTTAACGTTTCGCGAGATATTCAGAAACCACTCTATGAGATGCCAAAGAGCATGCAATTCTAAGGGGTATCAAAAGTTTGTTTGATGAAAATCGGTTTTGAAATGGCTGAGATACCCCAAAACAAGGTGAAACAAAGAGATCCTAATAATAGGCGTGGCCTGTTGCCTTTTATTATTTTCACTTTTTTGCATATCTCAGCCATTTGAAAACCAATTTTCATCAAATAAACGTTGAATCCTTCTTAGAATTACATGCTCTTTCATATTTCATATGAGGTTTCTCATTATCTCACTTAGGAATGTTCAAAACATGAATCTCCACCTCAACCACTACTGTACAGTCCCTTTAAAATGAACAAGGAAATGTATGCAAGCATGTCGCATTCATTTGAGGATCAGAATTGATATTTCCGTGTGTTGTTAAATTTGCTAATAGCACCTGACTCGCAAAGATCATCTGGGAGTGGGAAGTTCAATGGAGAGTGAGTTAGGTCTTTGCATTGGATTTTTCACACTGAAAATGTCTAATTTTGTTCATACCTCATTATTCTATCTAGTCTTTGATCACAGAGAGATTTAAAGATGATGTATAAAGCATATATTTTGTGTTTTTTATTTTTCCTGATTTTTTTTTTCTCTTTGTAGGAATGATGTGTTGATGCAAAGGTGATACTTGAAGACAACTTATATAATATCAGGGAAGATATAGGGAGCATGGTGATAAACAGAACATATCATGTCTTTTTGGAGTGGCTCTCACAGCATTATTAAATGGAGTCTTTCTTTTCTGTTTGCTGAACCCAGCACAGATCAGTGAGACTAGATTCGTACACAGTACAACTGTATGAAACCAGAACCAGATATTCAGCAAATATAGCAGGGTTTTCCGGGTACTTTCAGGGGAATCCGAGGGGAAGGTGTTCAAAATAGATTCAAAACCAAGGTGACATCACCTTTTTTTTTTTGTGGGCAAACAGAACTACTATATAATTTTCTCTCCCCCCCCCCCCCAAAAAAAAAAAAAAAAAAAATCTGGAAAAGCTACTCTGATTGTTCTTATAGTATGTTTAGCAGAGAATTCAACACTCATGAAACCTCATGTGTAAACAATGGATTTTGTATCATGTTTGGAAAGTAACATATTTTATTTTTGATTAGTACATGTTGTATGTCTCTCTCTTTGATGTGTATGTATGACACCCTTAGAATGCTGATGGAGTTGATAAAAAAATTTTCTGCCTCAGCTACACACATATTTGATATGTGTCCGATGACCTGCCGCTATTATGGTGGATGATGAAATCTCAGAGTACAGTTTTGAATCATTTTTATATGCCTCCTCCTTGAAGGGTGCCAGAGGCATATTTTTTTTTCTGTCTCCTTGTGGTCTGTCACTTGGAGGAAAAACACTGTGCAAAATTTATGGCATAGCAATGACAGGATTTAGGCTTATGAGAACATAGTTTAGATATGACATGTGATACCTCATGTATATGAGGCTCAGAAAGAAATCTGCACTGTAAAAACAAAACAAAACAAAAACAAAACAAAACAAAACAAAACAAAACAAAACAAAACAAAACAAAACAAAACAAAACAAAACAAAACAGACAATCATAGAGGGAATTGATTTGAAATTTTAAAAGTGCCTAAATATAGCACCGTGAAAGAATGTATTAAATTTTGAGGAATTATGTCATTGCTGTTTGATTTTGTTAAATTTGATTAGTAAATGATTAGAGAACACATGAAGCATAGATCCTTTCTACCATTTGATTTCTAAAGATTGAACCTTTGCTGGCGTATAAGTCACTTTGTTATTAGCTTAGGGAATAATCTCCATGATAAATCTGGTTGGTGAGATTTTCAGATGACCTTGCAATTCAGAAAGTTAACTGAACATACAGTGGTATGGAGAGGTCCAAAATGGGATGTGACAGTGACAGCCTATCATGTGTTTTCTAATATTTTAAAATTCAGTGTTCCTCATCATTTTGAAACCAATGTAGAGATATCTTTAACTATGAAAAATGTTAATTGTGAATTATTTTGTACAGAGATGGTTCAAATGATTAGTAAGAGTTGATTGATTAAGAATGAACAAGGGCACTAGACCCTCATGCTTATCATTTTTAGAACAAATATAAAGTAATCCATCCGAAATGTGACCATAGTTTGGGACGTGATTTATTTTTCAGTGATATTTTAGATGTCTTTTGCCCATCCTGATGTGTGCTGTACTGGTTTATTGAGGTTTGATTTCTACAAAGGAGTACACCTGTAACTCACCATTTATGAGGATAAATATTTGGAGAGAATTTTTTTATATCATTTTTTTTTTTTGGTGGAGTTTTAGTATAGTCAAGCTTATATTTTTTTTTCTCTCTCTCTCTTGTATAATTTCCTCTATTCTAATGTATTTGAAAATGGAGTGTTTAAAAACCGAGATAAACCTAAAGGCTATGACATTTTAGGATGTTTATTCCTGCCCTTGCTCTTCAATTGCTGCTCCAAAATGGCGAACATCCCCTCAAGGTCGACGAATCAAGCGAGGGGGTGTCTGCCGAAGCGCACGCCGCTCACAATGGGACTTTGAATGCTCCGATCCGGTTCGCTGAGGCCGACGAGTGGACTATCTTGCAGAGAGACAATGTAGAGAATAGAGAGCATTTTGTACGGGAAGATTGGACTCCGTGCAAACATTTTGTTCAATTTTTAGGGTTATTGTGCACTTCTGTATTAGGAATTGCATCAGGTTAGGGTAGTAGTATTGTAGTTAGTAGTGGTGTGACTGATAATGGCTTTTTGCTCTGAAAACTCTTGATCTGCAGAAGCGATAAGGAGGGATTGGGCCTTTTCAGAATCACGGGGACATGATCGCGTGGGGATGTTTTTTGACTGAAAAGCAAATATTTGTAATTTTTCTTACTTCATTTTGCTGCGACTTCCACTATCTCAGCAGATGCCCTGTACCATTGTTTCTATTCTAGTTTTGTATTACTATTACTCCTCAGCCTACTACTACTACCACTGCTACATACTACTACTTCTACTTCACTAGTACGACTACTACTTTTACTACCACCACTACTACTGCTACTACTATAACTACTACTACTACTACTACTACTACTACTACTATAACTACTACTACTACTACTACTACTACTACTACTACTACTACTGCTGCTGCTGCTGCTGCTGCTGCTACTACTACTACTACTACTACTACCATTACTACTACTACTACCATTACTACTTCTGCTACTGTTGCTACTACTACTACTACTACTGCCACCACCACCACTACTACTACCACTACTACCTGTCCTGCCCGTCTTCATAGCCCAACATTACATTGTATAGGCATGCCCATATTGACATGCCTCGCTACACGCTGTGCCACTGTCATAGCAGAGATCAATTAATGACTGGCGTTGCAGACGAATGGCGCTCAGTCCCAAATGATAAACCCACCGATGGTAACATTTGCCGTGTCCGGGGCATCAAGCATGCATTGCCAGTAAATGGATCACACTTTGTTTGCCTTTAATGAGGTACAGGCATGTTGGCTCCATCCAAACACATGTGTGTGTGTTTTGTCCGCACTAGACCCAGAACTATCTGCCTTAGAGAAACTCTTGACAGCTATTGACCGACATCGATGATAGAAGTAGTATAATTTCTCTTCGTGCCAATAGCATGAGACAGGGTGTGAAAAGATTGTCATCTCTAGGGCAGTACACACCTTGAAATCTGAGCATGTTTCAAGCTCTGAATGTGAGAATATTACAGAAATTGTATGTGCACTCTGCGCACAGTATTGCGCGACTTAATTCTGGTTGTGCTGCTTGTGCTCGATGTTCCGTCTCATACTTTGCTCACAAATTTCTAAGTAGTTTGATGATTCTCATCAAGTTTTGCACATGTTTTTTACATTTTTTTAATACATCTTATTTTGAACATTTTGCCAATTCTTGAGGATGTTGTATAGCATGTTGGCAGCTTTTGAGGATGTTGCACAAGAATTCAAGCACGTTGCAGTGGCATGCTCAAACCCTTGATCATGGACCACCCTGCACTTCTTCAGACAAGACACAACTCCACTTACCAAATAAAAGTGTACAGTAAACAGAACTGTGTTGATAATAAAGGGAAAGAGTAGTTACATAGATAGACATATGAAGATATGGCAGGGAGAAAAGCAGAAATAAAAGCATAATGTAATGTTTGATGCTATTTGCATACAATTACCAATTCAAAGCCCCTTGACAATGCCATAACAATAAGCCTTGTTTTTTAAATGCATTTAAATCAAAAGAACTATGTTTTCACTTTTCCTCATTTATTTGTAACCGTACAACTGCTGTGAATTGGAGTTTAAAATGAAAGGGGTCTACTCTGAATTTAATATATGTATTTTTTTTTTTTACAAATGCTTGTTTTGTGTGTGATGAATGGGGAAGGAATCTGTGTAGAGGTATGAGTTTTGTGAAAATGAATTTCACGTGTGATACACATAGGAAATGAATTTCACATGTGATACACATATATTCTCTCTATTGCGACATCCCATAATCACATTCTTAGAAATCCTGGTGGTTATGATCGGTCAGCGGATAGTGCTCCGGCTATTTGTCCACCAATTTGCTGCCCCGTGCAGGTTCTTTTCATTTGCTGGGAATATCAGTTCGGTCTGTGGACCTGATGGGTATTTGTGGAGATCCTGAGTCACGGGTCTGTTGCACTTTACCAAAATCATGAAACAGATGTATCAGCATGTGTATGTGAAAAATATACCTATCTGTGCAATGAATTTCTACCTCTAAATCTATGTCTATGTCTGTCTCTACGTCTATCTCTCTCTCTATCTCTATCCCTATCCCTATCTCTATCTCTATCTCTATCTCTATCTCTATCTCTATCTCTATCTCTATCTCTATCTCTATCTCTATCTCTATCTCTATCTCTATCTCTATCTCTATCTCTATCTCTATCTCTATCTCTATCTCTATCTCTATCTCTATCTCTATCTCTATCTCTATCTCTATCTCTATCTCTATCTCTATCTCTATCTCTATCTCTATCTCTATCTCTATCTCTATCTCTATCTCTATCTCTATCTCTATCTCTATCTCTATCTCTATCTCTATCTCTATCTCTATCTCTATCTCTATCTCTATATGGATCTCTGTCTCTCATTTCTATCTCTGTCTATATCTCTATCTCTCTATATCTCTATCCATTATATTAAACCTTTATCTGTAGTAAAAATGCTAATGATAATGATAATACACATGATAATCAAAGCGATGAATGTGCTATACATTATCAAAATTGTCTCGGGTCAAAGTCAAAAACAATATAGAAACTTTGTTAGATTCTTCATTAATGTTGACACTGAGGGCGGTGAGCATAGTTCCTTTGGCAAGGTATGCATCTATTTTCATCTATCTATTTTACTGGCTATAATCTGTCTGAAATGTGTCCATAAATATGTCATCTCTTTCTTTTCATCTACATCCCTCGAGGGAGCGAGATGGCTATATTTGCGTCCAAGAGTTGGATTAAGATGATTAGAAAACCTTTAGGTTAATTTCATAGGTAGAGTTTGATGAAAGAGGTATTGGTCATGGTGCCTATTCTGTTTTGAATGATTACTTGCTTTTTAAAGGTGTCAATTATTTTTTTTTTTTGTGCAATTCCTAATCCTTAAAAAGGCAGTATGGTTTTTGATGTAGAATGTATCCAATTTGCTTCTGGGCATTTGGAAAATGAAGTTGATGAGACCTCAAATAATCACATGAAGTACTGCCTATACAAGTGGAATGTTGTAGAGGATTTTATAAAGTGTTGAGAGGCTGCATTGCCCTCTCAAAGGTGGTTGGCCTGCATTTTTGCAACACTCTGTTACAGGTCTCGGATGACTTGATATTATAAGATCTAAACTGCAACTCCGAGGCGAAATGAGATGAATCATGATGCAGGCATTTCACCATTGATACTCCACGGACAGCTCGCTGGAATGCTGGCATTCTTGAAACATTGAAAATGTCTTTGTGAGGCCAATGCAGAAGGAGAAGCAGAATGAAATTTGAGGAATATACTCCCTTCTTTGCCACTCTTTGTTGAAATTTGATTCAAAGCTGAACTGCTCCTTTAAGTTCATGTCCACTGGATTGAATAGAACAGCGTCTGACAAAGAGCAATAGTAAGACTTGAGCAAAATTTGCCCCTCCAATTCGTTGCCTTGACATTACATAAAAAGAATGAGTGCATCATTTGCATCAATTTCTTGTAGAGTAGAACTGATATAAGAATGGTGGCTTATAAGGAGGTGGTAGATGCTAGATGATTTACCAGAACATATTATTGTCTGTGAGATTTCTTTTTGCACATACATTCCAGAGTTTTGAGAAATGGATGGCATCACCATCATTCATCTAAATTGCACTGAGTGGGGTTTTTACCACACAAGCTACCAATTTGCATGGGTTATTACCATTTTGTAAAAGCATGAGTGAACTTCAAAATTCTGTAAATGTTCTAATTCATGTTCAGTTGATGAACCTTCTATCATTCTCTGTGTTTACATTTACCTCGATCAGTTTGAGCATGGAGTAGCTTTTGAACTAGATCTTCTCTGTACCCTGTGCATACATTCAGATGGGATTTGATAGAAATGGAGGAGGAAGGGGCATTTCCATAAGAAGGTTGCTATTCATGTATGAAAAAACGGGGGAAGACACGTAAAGCAACAGTTTTAAGAAAGGGATTGCAACTGGGATGATAATTGTGTTAATCAGGTTTGGAAAAGACAAAAGCATATCTGAGGGATAATTGGAGGTTTGAGGAGGCTTATGTTTTGAGTGTGAACAGGGTTGGTAGCAGCATTGCCAATGAGTCAAGGTTGATGCGTCCAGCAGCTAGTAGGAGGAAAAACTCTACCCAACACCATCAACAGGGGCGAAGGGGAGGGGCAAGCTTTGGGGAGGAAAAAGACACCTCGGCCGCATCCCGCTGAGTCCCGTGTCGCTAGGCACGGTGCTGCTCTGCCTGCTACGACTCGCAGGGCACTGCCGTGCAGTTGACATCGGGGATTCTCTTGCTTGCTCGCTGCCGGAGGAGGAAGGGGAGGGGAGGGGAGAGGAGGGGGGATGGAAGGAGGTAGGGGTAGGAGAAAGGAGGGCATCTCGACGCAAAAGTGACAGAGGGATTATTCGATCGGGCGGAGGATAGGAAAACAATAGCTAGCGGGTGGCGAGATCAGATGTGTTTTTAATTTGGGGGGCATTTCACTCTCTGCTTGAGAAGGGCAGTCTATCGTCTTTCCCCTCCTCTCCCCCTCCCCCCACACACAGACAGACATGGAGGGCAAGGAGTATTTCATAGATCAGAGGGATGGGGAGGGAGAGTTTTGATAATTCTTGATGAACATGTTAATACAGCGACAGTCAGAGACAGTGCGTGAATCTTTATATAACATTTCTTTGCTCATCCATTGCACTGGTCAGGGAGGAAGGCCTCTAGCCTCGATGATTAAGTTTGCCTTTTCCTCCCCTGGCAACCAGCGGTATGCACCTAGAATCACCACAATTTTTATACCATGTAATATAATTTTCTATTTGTATGTTATGATAAAGAGCCAAATGAATAGATAAATAATGATGATGATGATTGTGATAATAATGATAATAATCCATTTTGTTATTTTTTGTCATCTCTCTGTGAAGAATTAAGACATCATGCCATTTGGGCAAATTCTTCATGCTACATTGTCGGGGCATATGAGCTTCGCCACTTTGGTAATTGATAAATGCAGAATAAATGCCAGCATTAGTGTAAATCTCATTGACGTAGATAGCCTCGCTATATATATGTCGCAAATTACTTTAATAACCATTTGTGATGTTGTTTCTCCCTTTCTCTCTTCCATGTGGCCTCATGTGACTTCTCCCATTTCATCCGCTCATATGTCAATCAGGTAAGACCACAAATATCTGTTGTTTATGGGACTATCATCTCCCGCTAGGCAATAGAATGTATCAATGGCATTGCATTGGTAAATTGAAGAATGATCGTGCAGTTACGATTTCAGTCAATGATCTGACTGAATTTTTTCCCCGGATGTGTTTCCACTTCATTTCTGCCAAACTGAATGAGAGAGAGAGAGGGGGGGGGGGGGGGGGGGGGGGTGGAGAAGAAAATAAAAGAGAAGAAGCTGAAAATGGGAATTAGTGCCCACATGGGAAAGTAATGCGATTGTTTTCAAATTTTGTTGAGGGACAAGGTGTTTATCAGCCAACATTGATGATCTTGAGTCCATTGGGTGGGGTGATGAGCCGTGATGAATCGTCGTGACGACCACGTCTGATGATGCTGGCGCTCGGAGGCGGTATATAATCTTGTGGCAGCGGTTTGCCAACATTCGTGCTGCCTTTTGCGACACAGCCATTTCCCATACAGTGTGGATGATGAGTAATGTAAGTGTGCTGTTGTGGAGGTGTGTGTGTGTGTGTGGTAGACGTGCTGAACTCGTGGAAACCCGAGCCAGGTCCCCGTCTGCTGCAAGTGTGATGAGGATGACATAGTTCTGATGACATCCTCTCCGCTGGCTGCCGGTCATTCTCTCTCCACCCACCCCAACCCGCCCCACCCCCTTTCTCTTTTCCTCCCAACATACCAACAGCATCTCTCATCACTTTCCTCAATGCACTTTTGGTCCTTGTATCATCATGCATCAATGTGTTCCACACTGTACATTCATTCCCCCGACACTACCGCTAACCCATCACCAAACAGGCAACCTGGCGGGTCGTGTGTATAGTCATGGAGATTTCATACTCTTGGTAGGGAACAGGTTAATGATGCACTGATGTGGTTGTTCAGACACACATACACATATACGTGATGTACATGTATGCAAGACCCACAACATACACAATATACTGATACACATGCAATCCAATACTACCAAGATCTTGTAACTACCATAGTAATGCACCAATAGCCAATCAGTTGCAATGACTACCAATGTTGTCGTGCGATCGTAATCATTAAAAGTAATTTTTTTTTGTGTGTGTGAAAAGTTACAGCTGCATATGCTTCTGTTCTAAGTCATGCATTGCCAGAGCCTCATTTCATAAAAGATGTTAGGATAGCAACTTTTGCTGGAGTGGCAATTTTCCCTTAGCAACAGCCAATCAGGAAGCTGGATTCTTGTCATTACCATGACAACTGCCATTCTAGCAAGAGTTGCTATCATATCAACTTTTTATGAAATGGGGCCCTGATGTCTTGGTTTATTAATTTTGTGTGATGTTTGCAAAACATTTCATGGAAAATGGAAAAGCATGCCCTGACAAGCATTTCATAAGGAATATAATCTTGTTCTCCATCTTAGTCATGAAAGCACTATATCATGGCCATCAAATTTCAGAAAGTTATTAAGGATATAGCCTTTCACACAGATGGCCATTTTTCTTGCTGGCTAGAATGGATAGAAAATGTACTCCAAGGTCAAAATTTACGTTTGTCTGAAGGCAATAGGAAAAAAGTGACAAATTGTAAAAGAGAGAATGCTGGCCTTCTGGACGTAGGTTACCTGATATGTCTTTTAGCGGGCACCTTCCAATAGCCCTGTAGCACAGAAATGATTGTTTCATCTAAGCTTCATAAACTTCATTTGTTTTGTTTGCTATATCACCCTTTTTCACCCCTTCTGAAGTAAATCAAGGATGTTTGCCGTTACTTCGGGTATTGTATATCCTCCAAAGGAAACAGGAGAAAGTTCTTCCTTGGAAGGGATTCAAGAAATATGATATTTTTGCATCTCTGTGAGAAAAATAATTGTAGGATTTTTGCATGAGGCAGGTCGTATGACCAAGATGGCTAGATTAAGGTCGCCATGGGACTAGAAACAAGCTGATCTGATGCCATCCAAAAAGGTTTTGGCTTTCTTAACAGTCATCAAATTTTGTTTTAATTTTTGGCTAATTTGATGCATTTGAATATCAAGCTGGGAGGCATTTGAATATCAAGCCGGGAGGCATTTCCGGGGGTAACAGTCCCACATGATTTTGAGTGCCAAAACTGGAGGAATTCTCCCCATCGCATATCAATGTAACAACTTTGTCGTCAGCAGTCAGGTGCACTTCGGGTGCAAAGCTTTATATGCGGTAATCATGTATAATTTTTCTCTCTCTATTGTGACGAAAACGTTGCCACTTTATGATACAAATGCAATTCAGAGCTTTTAACTTGATATTTCTTGTTCCCAACAGGTAAACTCTTGCTGAGAAAATTCACAAAAAATATAATTGTTTGGAGATAGAGAGATAGTGCTCCACTATTTTCATGCACAATAAAGAAAAGCTCATGCTGTGCAGTGGCACAGTATTGTTGACACGCTGTTGCAGAATTTAAATAATGCCACTGGTTTGAACAGTTATGTGCAGTAGGAAGAGTGTTACCAGCTGCCAATTGCTTCTTGCTCAAATCTCAAACTTTGGGAGATTCTGTATCAGATGTGGAACCAGAAGATTTTTGCCAGCTTCCCACTACTTCTTTTTCAAAATTATGCCAAATGAGGAAATTCATTCTGTCTGAATTTCCCTTGACCTCGTGACCGATGGTGAAATAAAATGAAAAATTAAATTTCAATGGAAATCTTCACAATAAAAGACAAAATATTAGGGATCGATCTTTGATGAAGGATGCATTATGCGGACATGAGTACATTTTCGTTTCCAAGAATGTGCAGTTGTTTTTTTTTTATCAAGAGTGGCAACAGACAGAAAGAAACAATTTGTCTTTTCTCATTTAGCCACAGCACACATGTTCAATGCTCAGAAGCAAGAAGTGATGTTCCCGCAAACAGGAGACCAATGATACTATTAATGAGTCAGAGCTCACTTTGTGTGAAGGGGAAATATTTTGCAGGCCGGGCTAATTATGTTCCCGATTATTGATACTTTGTGCAAACAACATCAGAATGTTTGAAAGCACTCTTCCTGGTGGGAGGGAAAGGGAGGGGGGGGGGGGGGATGGGGACTCAACTGTGAGTGGCAAATGATGGCTGTAATGGGAGATAATTGCTAATTGGTGTGTCCTCGCATTTTATTTATCAGAGAAAAATGTGCTCAGTTAAGCAAGAAGTAAATTGCACTGCCGTGCGAGAGGGGAGAATTGCCGTGGTAGGAGTTCTGCACAGCAGCAACAGCTTTCCCGCTTTCAGATGCACGCTTTTAATTGTCTTTACCCCAGCCCATCCACTCGAACAAGGATGATATTTACTTTGCCTGGTTTCAAAGTGACCTCTGGAAGTTATCCCATGTATCAATTTTGAAGAGGAAGAGCTGGTATACGTGGTGCTGGTGGTTGTCCCCGTTTCTCGCGAGCGCTGCCAGTCACTGGCTCATTAATGAATGACATTCACTATCACTTTCAAAGGTGCAGCGCTGCATCCCTGTGAATGAAAGTCATACTTCTTGCATTCACTGTTATAGGTCACTCTGTTGAATACCAAAAATACCTCCCCTCCCCCCCCCCCCCCCAAAAAAAAAAAGATGCCCTTCCTCCTCATCAAGACTCAATATCATCTTTTGAACATCATCCCCAGATGAAACGTGGCCTAATTTGGCAGCTTGTGTCAAAGTGCGAGCAGTGCATGTTGCATCACAGATTTGATATATATAAATAGTAGTTCATAATTTTTGCAAAAAAAGAAGAAAATCCACTGCTTCTATATGTGTGTCACCCCCTTTGTTTTCAAATTCAGTTATCTTTGATATATTACATGTGCATGACATCTCCCACTTACCTTTAGAAAGAATTGTCATAGTTTGAAATTTGAAATATTTAGATATGTGCATGATTTGGTGTAAAAGTTTTGTAGTCATTATTCTTCTGCTTCAGTGTTTTAAATCCCCCCCTTCTCCCTTCCCCTCACCCACCCCCACCCCCACCTTGCTTTATCATTTTGAAGATGAGGTCAACAACCCTTTCTGGTAGACTAAAGATGAATCATATTGCAGCTGTAGGCATGCAAGAGTATGATCTGGTGTGATTTGATATTGGCTGCTAGTGGATGCTAGCTAACCTACATCTATTTCTAGGAAATGGCCATTATAGTCGGGCAGTTTCAATGCAATTGTCACATCACTGTTGATGACAGGACCTTGGCTTGAAAAAGTCTAATCTTGAACATATTTATCGATGTTCTGCACCTGTGCTGCCTTCATAGAAATATTCATGATGATGCTGTGGATGCAATTTCAAAGAATTTCCTAGAATACAAACTACTGGGGTTTCATCAACATTATTAGTTGTTTTTTATGAACATTTAGATTGATATCTGCCCACCAGATGCTCCGACAATCGATTTGATAGTCCCGTCTACAGTATGTCCCCTAAAAAAAATTACAATAAAATTTCCGCATTGAGAACTTTCAATATGATTAAAATGTCTGAATGCTATTTCAGGATCTAAAAATATAACATCTTACCTACATTTTGCAGAACACCCCCATTCAATTTGGGTAAGTGGCCACAGAGAAACGTGGATCGTTGTAAAGCATGTCATGGGTCTGCTTCTTCCAAGTTTAGCACTTGGATGGTCTCCACATGTTAACGTGTGAACACAATATAAATGAAACAGGGGCAAAAGTATGAGTACAAAGTATAAAGTATAATATGTATTAAGTATAAGTATGATACTATTGCGCATTTCTCTTGTGCTTTTGCCGTTTATTATATTTTATTTTGTTTTGTGAGTCTTTTTTTTTTGAAAGGTGTTGAAAATCATTCCAGTCCCTAGCGTATAATGATGTGATTCATAGTGATCCAGTTTCCAGTGGAGCGAGAGAGTGTGTGAAAAGTATGAATGGTAGACAGAGGAAAGAGGAGATTTGATGGGAAAATGACTGCAAAGTCATCCACTGATCCCCATTGATATGCCCCGGACAATATGGATCAAGGTAATGGGAGACGGGGTTGCCATGGCGATTCCACACCAGGGAGGCGAGGATTTTTCCTCTTTATCGATCCCATCTCGCGTTCTTTTAGCTGCTCTGGTGTCGGGATCTTGGACCACCATTCACTTTGTCCTTGGCATCAATTAATGAGAAATGAGTCACAAAAGAGAAATGACAAAAACATAATAATAAATAACCCCCAAAATAAAGAATTTCTGCGTGATACAGTACTTTATTTTATTCGTTTCCATGATGTTGCATTATTGCAAATAATGTTACAGATTGGTTGTTACATTAATTTGATTCTAAAAGAATACGAGAACATTGTTTTAAAATGTACTCAATGAAACTTGTTCTTCTAAAAAGTTTATTTCTTTATTATTGTAAAATGTTATTCAGCACATATGCCATTATTCAAAGAAAATTACATAACATTCTTCCTGTCACCTTTCTTTCGTATTTAGTAGTATCAGAATCTCAGAACTGTGTATGATTGGAAAAAAAAAGTAGATGTCCCATTTGTGAGGTGCATATATAATCTTTGTTTCAAATATCCAATGTTAAAGGGATGGTACAGTATTGGTGGAGATGAGAATTGGCTTTCAACTTTTTGCGAGATACCAAGAAAACACTCATGATATAGTACAGAGCATATCCTTTTAAGAGGAATTCAAAGTTTATTTGATGAAAATTGGAATGACTGAAACATCCAAAAACAAAGTAAAACAAAGTATTCGTAATAGAGTGTGGGTTCCACACTTTATTAGAATCGCTCTTTTTTGGATATCTCAGCCATTTTAAAATCAATTTCCATGAAATAGAAATTGAATTCCTCATATAATTACATGCTCTTTCATATTTCATAAGAGGTTTCTCATTATCCCACCAAAAAAAAAAAAAAAAAAATGTCAGAAACCTGAAATTAGGTCTCAACCAAAACTATATGATACCTTTAATTTGCGAGGACATATGTTGCTGTACATTGCTTCTGTGTCATTTGATTGATGATTTGAATAATGCATGGTAGGTTGTTAGCATTATGAATGGGGGGGGGGGGGGGTCGTACTGATTCATACACTGTTTGAAAATCTAGCTCAAGATTATGCAAATACATGCTCCTACAATCATTCACAAATGTAGATTAAAAGGAGAAAAACGATAGAAGATACTAGCATGAGCTTCATTTCCCCTCCATAATTCAAGTGTTTGCCAATACAAGGGTCAGGTTTCTCTTTCCCTATTCCTCGACCAATTTGGCAAAATTATTAGGATTTGAGAATTTGATGGATTAAACTCTGTATAGTCTTACTATATTGATACAAGAATTAGTCTTGTAGTTCCGTACAGTTTTCGCTTGACAGCTCTGGGCAGATTTTTTCAAGAGTGCTCATCGTGTTATATCAGTCGAGGCTTTCAAATTCCTGCGATCACTCTCCATTTTTAAGTAGCACACAACGTAACTTCCAACAAACAACTGTTTTCCAAACAGATGGGGATTTCCTTGGTAGAATCCTGGTGTTATGCAATTGGATTAAAGCAACTCAACAAAGATCAATACGAACACCATTGACTGCTTGAAAGAGGGTCATCCAAGCAGGCCTTACCTTACTTTTGAAATTTCCACTACCTGGACGCTTCCACTATTATCACCTCACCTTTGCTCCTCATTCCCCCACAAGGCTAGATCCTCCCTTCTAGACCCTCTGACAAAAGGGCCGCAAGGGGGTCTTCTTGGAACCCCTTTGAAGTTCGAAAGGGGTTTAATGCTGCCCCCCTTTTCATTTGTCAGGCAAGATGGCTCATTAAGGCACCACCCATAACAGTAGAGACATAGAGGTAAGGACCCCCATGGTAGTCCAATGTTTCATGGTATGGTGAAAATGGATCAGTTCCACATAACAATAGGGTTGATGCTCCTTCTGGCCATAATGATTGGGTATTAGGAATTCCTTCTGAAATGTGGACCTCTCTTCTCATTTTTTAGCCCAAATGCCAGTACAGTTTCTCACCCCATACCACACAAATTACTTCTCAAATTGGACCCAATAGTTTTCCCTCTCTTTCCATGTACAGTAGATAGGATTAAGTACTCAATGAATTGAGGTCCTGTGCCTATAGAACTTTCGTTTTGCTTTGGTAAACAACGAGGGCCAATCCAAAAGGAATGTTTACCAAAGTGATACAAGGTAAACACTCGTAATCTTTAATCATTTGAATGTAGGGGAAGGGGGTTTAGAAGAGAGCATAAGATGTAGAAGATAAATTGGCCCTTCCTGTAATAGCAGGCCTTCTGATGGCAAAATGTTGGTGATTTCTTGATACTATTTAAGACAGCCAATTCAAAGACAGGGACTTTTAGAAGTAAGATTCCTTTCTATCAATCTCCTCAAAGTCTTTTAGGCTTTTACACCCCTACTCCCACACACACGCACATTTTTTTTTTGTCATGTATGGGGAATGACACATTCAAAATTTCACATTGAAAATATACAGTCTCAAAACTCTTTCTGGAGATACATTTTGAATTAGATTGGGTTGTCTTTTGAGTAGGAAATTTATCCAAAATGTTCATGCTTCAGGGATGGCTGCCCTGAGATCCACAGGAATTAATCAAATGTGAACAAATGTCTGAAAATATATCATGTCTGTCTCTTGTGAGCACCCCCCCCCCCCCAATCAGCCAATGTGGAAATGTTATTGAAAGGTTTCATTTGCAGTCAGAAGACTAGAACGTACATACACAAACATAGGTCAAATAGTTAATTTTAACCCTTTCAGGGTCACTGTGTGGTAAAATGGCATTGGCATTTAATTTAAACTGGTTGCCGTGGTAATGCCCGGGGTTAATTGGAGGCTTGCATCGAATTTAGATCACTGTGCAGTCTCAGTACGTTCACATCTTATATTGAAGAGATATTTTCGTCGGCAATACAAGTCAGATGTTTTCCCCATATATTATTCTCTGCATGAATGGTCATTGCAAATTGCGGTGCCCTAATTTTCATCCATGTCCGTTTTTGTTTTGTTTTGTTTTGTTTTGTTGTTTTTAAGGTGAATGAGACAGCCATGATATGGAGTCTGAATGGGAGGTTGCAATCGTAGGCTGTGTTTGGTTCCACTTTTCTACATGGATGCAATTGTTTGCGCGTAGACACACTATTTGTCCAGTTTTTGTTTTCTGTAGCTTGAAAAGATGTGGTGTATCTGTCAAGTGAGAGTTGTGGTTGCATCATTTTGGCGGGGACTGTTTTACTCCCATGACCCAGTCAAAACTGCATCAGCCTACACCAGTTATCGGCAACGAAAGAGTACTTATTGGGGGGGTCTTTTGTTCTGAAATGGATTGATATATTGGATTATTCCATTCTGACACACATGATGTGCCATGACATACTTCAAATCATATTTTCTATTCCAAGGGTTGATGCCTTTTCTGAATTGCCCCCTGCATAAAATCTGCCAGAATATGTCACATTGGCTAATACTTCAGGATGCACCAATCTCAAAAATCAAAACGGGCCCAATTGCCCTGTGCCATACATGACCATTTTGTAGATCAGCAGTAAGCTCGCGAGCCTGGTCACCAGTTGTCTTCTGTGGGGCTCAAGCCAACATTATCTACAGAGACAACTGAGCTAGTTCCGTCAAACAAGACATCCCCCGAGACGGTTGGGTAATTAATAAGCTGAGGTCAGACCAGTTGTAAAACTTGAATGATGGCACAAGATCTCAAGACCTGCCCCGCTTGTCTTGCATGTTTAATTGTTACTGTGTACAGGAAGGATGCTAACACCATTTTCTATACATAGGACTGATTGCATCACAGCGGGGGGGGGGGGGGGGGGGGGGGGGATTGGTTGGTGGAGATGGATGGAAAGAGCAAAGGGGCCCCTTGAGATTAGGTTGATTTGTTGTTACCTGACGGAGCAAAGTTGATTGAACATCTGAACATTGTGTAGATGGGGGCGGGGGGGGGGGGGGGTGATGGTGGAGCGGATTGGATTTGCTTTTATTACAAACAAGCGGGTAACATGAATTACAGCAAAGAATCCACCCATGTGGCTCCTACACAACGAAACATGCGCTCTGTACTGTACTGCATGTGTTATATATTCAGTCCGCGAAGTTTGGACCCTCGTATGTTACCTAGATCAAAGCTCAACATATAGTAGATTTTATCTTTCCCTGGGTCAAAGGTCATGTGAAGGAGGTACTACAAATGGATTCAGGTGGAGTCATTAAACGAAAAATAAAGTGTGAAGTACTTGAAGATGTGTATGCTCGGACTTGCATCCCCAAAGTTTATTTTTATCTTTTTAGCACCACTTTGGTAGAGTCTGTCGTTGAACTTTAGATTGTACCTTCACACCATCAACTGTCTCAGCAGTATTTTTCCCTGTCTTCCCTACGAGTACGCTTTACAGTTCCAGTACTAGTGGGTAGTGCATACCTGTACATTTCTATAGAAATAGCTGACAGGTAGTTCCAAGTACTTGATATCTGCAACATTTCATGTTTAGGGTTCAAAAGTATGTTGACCGACAAAATAAGAAAAACTAGAGAGGGGCCGTCAAAGGCGGCAGACCCACGCCTAAGTACAAAGTCGGGGTAAACATAATGTGCATTCGGTCATCTACCAGAATTCGGCCACTTAATTGCCAGTGTGCTTTATCACCAGCCAGTGAGTTCTACCAAAGATCGTACACTGAAGTGTACGATCTTTGGTTCTACAGTCACATCACACGCAAATCACATCATTACACATACGGTATTAACACTCATTCACGTACAGGAAAGTCCTTAAGTCTCCTCCAAAAATCCATCGAAAATCCCAAATTCCACCGTCAAAAGTGCAGAATCGGAACTTTTCCAAGCGCGCGCGAATTAAGTCCAGTTTTAAGAGTATTGTCTACGCGACGGGTCGCGGAAAAAGCGCTAAAAATCGAGAAATACGCCGTTTTCTTGCGGGATATTTTGATTATAGCAAGCCGAGAGTGTGATGATATCAAAGGTCGTATGAGTGTACGATCTTTGATGGTATCCACAAAAGCAAAAAAGAAAAACAAAATTTACGTACCCCCTAGGCAATTACCCCTATGATTAGTGTCTACGGGAATTATTCAATGCAAGGGTTGAATGCAAATGTCTACTGCACCAGTATTCGGCCACCAACGAGCGCCGCAACGTCCCCGGTGCAATTTTGCACCAACAGTGTAGAGCGCGATGCATTTTCAGCGGCCTTGCACACGCATTGACATTGAGCACGCATATCGTGCAGTGTGACTGCGACCGAGCAAAATGCTCCTCCAACGAAAAAAACAATCAATGTTAATTTGAAAAATCATCAAATATCAAAGGTCGTATGAGTGTACGATCTTTGATGGTATCCACAAAAGCAAAAAAGAAAAACAAAATTTACGTACCCCCTAGGCAATTACCCCTATGATTAGTGTCTACGGGAATTATTCAATGCAAGGGTTGAATGCAAATGTCTACTGCACCAGTATTCGGCCACCAACGAGCGCCGCAACGTCCCCGGTGCAATTTTGCACCAACAGTGTAGAGCGCGATGCATTTTCAGCGGCCTTGCACACGCATTGATATTGAGCACGCATATCGTGCAGTGTGACTGCGACCGAGCAAAATGCTCCTCCAACGAAAAAAACAATCAATGTTAATTTGAAAAATCATCAAAATACGGGCCAGTTTGTGATGACGGAGAACGAACTTTCATAAATCTAGAAGGACATAGTCCCTCAAATAGGCCTAAACGTAAATTTCGGAATTCTTACGAACATTTGAGCAGCGAAGTCGGATCGTTGGGGAGTTTATGTGTTCGTATGGTAGCGGAAAATCGCAAAGTGAGAAACGGGAAATTTTCGGAATGGTCACTATACCATGGGGTCAAAACTTCAAGGTCACACAGAATTTGCAAGGGTCAACCGATTATCACCAAAATCTAATCGATTCTTTCCTGTCATTATCCAAACATTCCCTGAACATTTCGTGCAAATCCGTTTACCCGTTCTCTTGTTATCTTGTACACAAACAAACAAACAAACAAACAAACAAACAAAAAAACAAAAAAACAAACAAACAAACAAACATACGGAACCCTTTACATAACCCCCTGCCGATTTTCATCGGCGTGGGTAAAAAAAGAATTGCTAAAAAAGCTTTCTGATATCATGTTGGCTCTAAACCTCTGCACAATATATGGCAATGCTGGGCAGTAAGGTTGATTGTTAAGTCATTTTTTTTTCCATTTATTATGATAGAAATCTAATCTAAATTTCATCTGCAAAAAACTCTTTTTTGATTAAGCTCTTACTCGTACAGCATTTTCTAGTTCATGCACATATGTATTTCTTGTCATATTTCTGACTACTTTGAGGATGAAGCAGAGTTGGGACTAATATGTTTTTTGTCTGTTTCCCCCAAACTGTATTCATGTCTTGGATGTTGGACGTGTTCTTGAAGGCACATCATAAGTTTTTTGGCCACTGAAAGTCTAGATATCTACGAGGTAATCCCTGTTAAGGGCTTTTTACACTTGTGTTTCTTAACCCCGGACTTTCTCTGACCCAGGACTATCGTTAGTCCCGTACCAATTTTTTCAGCTTTTTACACTCGCCAATTAGTCCCGTACTATCTCTTGTCTGGGGCTAAGGAGAAAACTGACCTTTTTACACTCGTATTTCTTAGCCCCGGACTTTCTAAACCACATGAATATTCATAATTACGCTGTGTACTGTACACGTACACGCACGCACCGGCAGCACTTGATTACCTCGTTTCTGATTGGCCAGTGAGGGTCGGACTTCGTCTCCGTCGCTTAGCCCAGGATTATTTTTTCGTTCTGTTTACACTCACTTGCTTGGCACCGCAATTGCGGTGCTAGCACCGCAATTGCGGTGCTAACCCCTGCTATTTTGCAGGGCCAGATAGTACGGTACTATCGGTGGGGCTAGCCCACTTTGGCAAAAACGAGTGTAAACAGAAAGTGGGCTAAGGATAGTCCCGTACCAACGGTGGGGCTAAGGCCCCCCCTTAGCCCCACCGTTGGTCCGGGGCTAAGCAAAAATTTACAAGTGTAAAAAGCCCTTTAGACTTACTTATGAATCAGAGCCGTTGACCAATACATCTTACATAATTGTATAATAAGTCAATTTTCTTATTAGTATTCCAAGCTTATTAACTAAATCAATGTCCTATATAGTGACTTTATAACAACTCTTAGCTTGGTCATCACCATTACTAGGATAAGGGATCTTATGTGTCTTTTTTTAAATATCAATCAATCAATCAATCATAGTTTCTTTCCAGTCAACGAAAATCAAAAACATAGTACAAAGTATACATGTCATGAAATAATATTGTTCAAACGTTTGTAAAAGATTCATGTAGTATACGAGATAAATTTCAGAACAGCATATGTATATACAATAATTAGGAGGAACAATGTATAGATACTTCGTGGGCGAGCGGAAAATAAATTCGATTATGGAAAATAGTGATCCACTAAAAAGCAAAGCTTATCGGATGTGGGTCGCTACTGAAGACTAGTATTCTTGGGCTGGGGTGAATTACAAATTTGTGTTATCGGAAAATCAGTTTATGTTCAATGGGTTAAAGTTCATGCTTCATTGGAGTATCAATTTACTTTGAAGTTCATGTTCAGGTGCATACAACTTCAGACATGAATAGATATTGATTACTGTTTGTATTGATCAGCTGAGCTTATAGATCAAAGTCCATTTTTCAGCATTGTCAGTGTATAAATGCAAAAGCAAATATGTATTTATGTCTCCTATTATCCACATGTGGATAAGCACAGTGTGTGACCTTTATTGCGTGATGCTCCATTTGTAATTATATATATGCGTACATGTTTTCAATCCTCCTGTGCATTGCGCGATTTCTCTCTGTCGTGTTCCTGTACAAAACTTCCTCTTTTCAGAAGATTCATATCCCGGTCTTTTTCCCCCCTGTGCTGAATGCATCGTGTATTCTTCACATGGGGAGCTCAGTCTCAGCATGGCAGATCAGAGGGGGTTTCCCCCTCTAAGACTTCCAATGGAGCAGGTGTCCTGGGGTCCTGGGGGAGTTAAACCGGGTGTGACCACCACTCGTCACCTGTCCATCCGGGTTAGGGTTATGACTTAATATGAGCTGGCTTTAACTTTAGATGGTGATGGCTTACTGTTTGGACTCTTTTTTTTTTTAATCAAAGTTTTAACGTGTATAATCTCCCTGATCTGCTTCTGTTTTGGTGTTGCTAAAGTATTAGTTTTGGTTTCTGTTTTGTGGCTGGTGAGATAATCATCAAGTTGATATCAAGAACGCAGTGAAAACAATAGCTCTCATCACTCCCCTGTCCCCCCCCCCCCCCAAAAAAAAAAGAAAAATAGAAAACAAAACAAGTCGAAAACATAGTATATCAATCATTTAAACAGGCAGTTGGCAGAACTAACCCAGATGAGCAGCTGATATCAGTGCATACTGGTGATAAAAGACATATACCAGGAACCATAGAAGGGAATTATGCCTATCCTCTGTACTGACTATGGAACCTTTCTTTATTACTATAGCTGAGCATGGCGCAACTTTACTTCGCATGGCATTTGAATAGAGTAGAGGATGTTCTACCACTGTCCAAGCCATGAGCTGTGTCGTTAATGAGATTACTTTAAAGGTAGAGGGTGAATGGTAGGGAGCAAGATTAAAGTATCTTCCAAATGTGCAGTTTGCATTGATCTTGTTAAACTCCATGTGAACTCAAATCCCCCAAGAGTAAGAGGATTATGTAACCTCTCCGCATCCCCCAAAGCATGCTGAGATGTATGCAAGTTACAGTTTAGTTTATTTCATTGTATGAGAATATATACATGTATGCTTTCGTGTGAATGAAGATATCCATGTGCTCCCTAATGATTCCTCTACTACAAAAATGATGATAATGGTAATGATAATGGTATAATGATAGTAACAGTGACAGAAATGATAGTGAAAATGGTTGAAGTAACCATTGTGATAATGATTACAATGATGTGAATCATGATTATAATCACAATCAAAATCATCATATCATCATAGTAATGATAATAATGTGTAATGAGTATAAAAGGATTTAATCCTCCTTTTGCGTTCGTGCTTTTGACTGCTGCATCTGATAATCGCAGTAGTAAGCATACCTTGTCTTGTTGAAGTACGAAAATTATATTTTGAATAGCGTGTTCATTATTTCAAAGACAGTAGTTGGCCCTCTTTTAAAAAGGTGAAAAGAAATTAATTCTCCTTTTGTGTTTGTGCTTTCAGCTGATTCATCTGAAAATTGCAGTAGATTGATAAGCATGCAATGTATTGTTGAACAATGAAAATCATTTTTTGAATGCCCTCTTTTTCAAAGTTGAAAAGAAAACTTTTACTGGAGTTAGTTAGTCAGAGGAGAAAGTAATGGAGGAAAGGGACATGGATGATAGAGACTAGAAGTATGCAGTCTGTAGGATACTTGTAAGGGTTACCTTTTACACACCTATCATGTTCGCTTGTTTTCGGCTCCCGTTTTTTAGTGACGGGGCAACGGAAGAAAGAAAAATAAAAGAAAACCCACTGTGAAGTGGTGGCTAACTGTGGAGTGCGTTCCACTCCATTTGGGGGCAATTAACAGCTGGGGAGGGACTCCGACTATTGACGTTGCACTCTCCGTCACTGATATATTCTGATTTTTAATAATGCCCCTTCCAGTGAGAAAGGCAAGAAAACAAACACCAAAACAAAGAAGAAGAAGAAAGCAAGGAGGATATGTGTGTGTGTGTGTGTGTGTTGGGGGGGGGAGGGGGGGGGGATGGAGATATTGGTGTGCGATTTAGACCTTTCTCGTGTCTATGCAAACATGTTTGACACACCGAGCACAATATTGGTTGAGTTCTCAACCAGTGTGCTTTGAGTGAGTAGCGATTTAATCTCTCTACTAGTATTGCTTTCTGTCTGTCTGTCTATCTGTCCTTCTTTCTTTCTTTTTTTAAATATCTTTCTGTCATTCTTTCTAAAGTTGGAAAAGAAAAACTAAAATCATATTCTGCACAGGCATTTTCAGCTGGCTTAACTGTTTACTGAAATCAATATTTGTACCACTACTGCCACAAATTTTTCTTCTTCCTTTTTTTCTAATGTCTGCATGTTCAACTGCTAGTATTACAACTACTACTGCTACTGGTGCTGCTGGTCCTACTTCTACTACTACAACAGTTACTGCTTCTACTTTGCTAATGAATTCTTCCTCCATTATAAGAACAATTTTATCATTGGAATCATACTTCTACTATTGCTACTGCTAGCTGTTCATACTACTACTGCTGCTGCTCTACTGCTACTACTACTACTACATAATGTACTTCTACTATTACTATTACAACTAGGACTACTACAGCTACTACTAATTTACTACTACTAGTCTTACCACCACCACCACCACTGCTCAATTACTACTACTGCTGCTACTACTATTACTACTACTATTACTACTACAGTGCACTCCCGTTATAACGAACACGGTTATAACGAAATTCCGGTTATAACGAAGGAAAAATTTGGGCTGCAATGTCATCCACTCTATGTATTTCTATTGTTTATTTGTTCAGTTATAACGAAATTCCGATATAACGAAAGAAAACTGCCGGTCCCAAGGGCTTCGTTATAACGGGAGTCCACTGTACTACTACTACTACTACTACTACTACTACTACTACTACTACTACTACTGTTACTACTGCTACTACTACTACTACTACTACTACTACTACTGCTGCTGCTGCTGCTGCTGCTACTACTACTACTACTACTACTACTACTACTACTACTACTACTACTACTACTACTATTACTACTGCTACTACTACTACTACTACTACTACTGCTGCTGCTGCTGCTGCTGCTACTACTACTACTACTACTACTACTACTACTACTACTACTACTGCTACTACTACTACTACCACCACCCACACCACCACTACCACTACCACTGCAACTACTTGTCCCACTGCTGCTGCTGCTACTACTGCTGCCGCTACTACTGATTCTTATGTAGCTATTGGTATTGCGTCTACATCTAGCATTGAGGTAATGTACCTTGTGAGGGAATCAATACATGTTGTCATTTCTGAACTCTCCTACGAAACTCGCTGGATGTACACCACCGAGCTCGTGTTAGCAGAGTGCATTGGGGATTCCTGAAAAGGAAGAGGGTCGTTGTAATTAAATCCATTGTGGAGGAATTGATTTTGTTGCAACCTCCACCATGTGCGAATAGATATTACCAACATGCCACCATGTATGTATTCATCTAGTTAAGATACTCCTACATCTCAGCATTTCCTCATTTTGTGACATTCCAGGCAATGGTCAAAAATCAAAGGAGGAGATAGTAATCTTTGTGATAGATGCAAAAAGGAAGTGAGCAAAGTGTTAAGACTCCAGCTTGAATTTTGCCATTCATTTTTGCTTTGAGTTTTTATTGGGTAAACAGATGGATTTCTCACTGCAAATTTTTGCATTCACCCTGACCCTTTACAGGTTGTGGTCTCCATTCATGCCAGACTTCATTACCGACTTTCTGCTCATTAATGATTTGACCCCTCATCAGTCCCTTGTAGATTACCAAACAGTGAACTGGGTAGTTTTTGGCCGTGATAACGATCGTCAGGAGGACGCTCATTTTCTCCAACCTGTACGGTTCATCAATCAAACCTACAAATCATTGACCCCGGGGAGGGGGGGGGGGGACATTAGAGTCTTCGGACCTGTTTAATCAATACCCGTAATTAAGTCGATTCCCAGGTACCGGGGACGCGGAGTGTAAGTCAACTCTCCGAGCAGATTATGTATGAAAAGATCTCATGCGGTTAACGATTTTAAAATCAGTTTGTTTAAAAAGTCAAACAAGACTTTGTATTTCCCCCCAGCTTTTTGATTTGAAGGATGATTAGTTAGGCATGGACTATCTTTCTTAGAAATGTATGCCCTGATTATCTGCAAAGGACTTGAGGTTATGTTATTTTAGCTCATCCACAGCAATGATAATCAAATGGCCAAGGTCAAATGATGTGCAAAAGTCGTAGGATGAATTTGGTAAAAGCTCCTGTTTGATTTTTGGAGTGAAAATGGCATCCAATTGCTAACTGTCTTGGAGAAGTCTGCATCTGTGAACACTTTAAAAAATAGTAACAGTGATATGGCACCAGACGAATGCTGCGAACCATAATCACCATCATCATCAAAATGAGGACAGTTTGATTTTGCTGCAGCATGCACTTCCCAAAGACACCTGCCCGAGTATACTTGGGACTCGTCCTCAACGGGCTAAGGCAAAAACAGAAACAAAACATATTGTTGTGAAGATTGTTGTAGGAAGTCTTAAAGTAGTATGGGTATTCTAAGCAGAATGTCCCTGGTATCTTTTGTCTCTTGATTTTCCAGAATTCAACAGGAAATGACTCTTTGCGAAATTAGGGGAGAAAGGGGAAAAAAAAAAGATGAAGAACTTTAGTAGCTAATGCATGGTCGTCTACAGCCAGGTAGCTATGGTGACGCCCTCCAAACGAGCTTGCACTTTTTCTCGATGACACCTCGCAGTCTGAGTCGATTTTCCTCCCAATCAAAGCGCTTTGTGCCATCTCCAGCGGTGTCCATGTCAGTCATTATATGTCGCCAATCGTCCGAAATGGACCACTGCTATAAAACCTTACATGCATCCGGCTCTTTGTTTTTGTTTTCTGTTTCTGTTTTTTTTTGTCTTTATACTCATTAGGCTTTTTTTTTTTCATCCTTTTTTTTTTGACAAATGTTTGCAAAGTGGGATCCCCTAGATAATCAGAGAGAGAGAGAATCAGAGAGAGTGGTAGAGAAAGAGAAAGAAAAAGAGAGGTAGATAGGATGTCCAGTGATGCCAGGGTTGTGGATGGTGCCCTATATATTGAAAGAGAGAGAGAGATAGAAAGTTATAGAATGTATATACCTATAGATAGAAAGATAGATGGATGGATAGATAGATATATGGATAGATAGATGGATAGATAGATAGATGGGAGATAGGTCAATAGATAGCTAGATGGATAGATAGATAGATAGATAGATAGATAGATAGATAGATAGATAAATAGAGAGAGAGTGTGTGTGTGTGTTTGTGTGAGAGAAAGAGACAAAAGAGAAGTGATAGACAAGCCATACGCATGGACTGTGCGATTCGGCAGTACCACTGATCCTAGTGCATGCTTAATTACTATGGGCTGACTTTGGCCATATGCCAACCCTCGGGACTCATGGTAGCACTCTAGCCATGAGCCAGAAGGGGGTTAAAGGCCAAATGATTGATTCGGTGATAATTACGAAGATGCCCTGTCCCACTGTACGCTGTGTTTCATTTTGTCAACACACTTTAATGTGTGTGCTCTTCCATAGAAGAGAAAATTCATCTCTGACATTGCTCTCTTTCTATATTGTACCACTTGTTTCCATTTACCATCATTATATTCTTCCATGTGAGTTATGTCTTATAGGTTGTTGGTTTATTTTTTTTTTGGGGGGGAGGGGCTGGAAGTTACAGTCCCCCCTTTTTTGTATCGTGTGGATTCTATCAATTTGTATTCTGAAGCAATTGGCTACTCATTTGCATCAAACACTAAAAGATGTAGTGGACTGAAGGGGTGTCATTCTAATTGTGAGAGGCAGCCCATTTGGTGGGGATATTTGTTTTCAGCAACCTGAAGGAAAGAAAAGCAGAAAATAGATAGCAGAGCAAGTTTATGATTTTGCCCATTTGGCATTTAAAGATTAAAGCTAGTACCGCTGTTGCTTCACTGTATCCTGACCTTGTCGTAGTAAACCATTAACGTGGACCGGGCGGAGATGGGGTTAGAACAGAGAAATGCATGATGCAACATAATCACGCCTGGGGTGCCATAAATTCGGGATGCCATCCGGAAGATTTGTCGTATGAGGCGTCACGTCTGTCTTCATGTCCATGCATCACCCTCCACCTGTCGTCATCCTACCTACCACGGGATGTTGCAATATCCCCATCACCACGGCAACAGGATAATCATTAACCATCTCTTCCCGAACGTCTCGACGATGACGCTCCGCAAGAGGAGCGTCGTCATTCTCGGTGGCTGCGATATCTTGCCCCCTCCCTTCCCCCACCTCATCATCTTCAGATGTTCACCGACAAGCATCAATCAAGAAGTGCCCCAAAATATTTTCCCTTGAGAGAACAGCTAGCCCCAATACCAGTAAGTGGGAAGTTTTAAGTGGTAGCACGTAAGTGAGCAGGGTCAGATATATCGGTCACTCTGCCCTGAATCTGAGGGGTTGAAGGTCACCCGTTTCCGCATAGACACGAGGGAAAAAAAGTCATCAGAAACATGCATTCAGTTCATCATGTGCTGGTATATATCTGTTTTAAATGGTGTGATACCAATCTTTGCATATTTTTCACCCCAAAATCCAAATATAAAGCATAAGTGACATTTTTACGTGAAAAGGTGTTTAACTCTTTCATCACCATAGTTAACATGTTATACAGAATGTCAATGCCATTTTAAGATGACGTTCCTGAGAGGGTTAAATTGTGCTCCATGGAATTTTCGTGGCATAGTGAAGAGCTACTGATATACAGTAGTGTGCTCTACCCTTGAAGATGATGAGTTGCAGAAAAGCATCCAACATGTTTCCCTGGTTGCCATTGCAACAATAAGATAAAGATGATGAATTTTGAACACCTTCAATGTACATCATTCTATTTTTTTTTTCTAGGGGTCAGACGGATATTAAACTCGTAGGGAACAACAAAACTATTTACTAAGATGCTCATTTTCCGCTCTACCCTAATTGCTGACTGTAAATTGGATCTCTGAGTTTTATTGAGGAGTGCTCTTGACTTACATAGAGAAGATTCTGCGTTTGAAATTGTTATTCCTATTCTATATTGTTTCTCTTTTTTTGTGTGTGTCAGTAGTTTCCCATACCTGTACTATAGAGACCACGTTTAGGGCACGTTAGCCTTACCATTCCATGTTTGCTTTGAAGCAGAAAATAATTAAACACTCCATCATACACCAGCTCGAATATTTCTTTGTTTGAGATTGTACCAAAGGGAGAGATAGATGCAATGTATGAAATGTTTATTCAAGCATACACTTTTGTCTGCACTCTACAAAAGACATTGAGACAACTGTGATTGCGAGTGTAGTATTGAATGTGTGTGTGGACCTACACATAGGTCCTAATGTGACCCGGTAAATTGCAATTGGCATTGCTGTCCTGTGTAGGATATTAGGCGTGTCTTCATCAGCCCGAAGTTTCAAAATAGCGCGCTATCTTGCGGTTACCAAACTAGTCCGATGTCAAAATAGCGCGCTATCTGTGTAGTGAAGACGCAGATAGCGCGCTATTTGATCGGGAAAATTTCCCCCAAAATCTTGGTCTAGTTCGTCAACTAGAGCGCTAATTCGTGAAATAGCGCGCTATCTTGGGTGCGTCTCCATCAGCCCGAAATTTTCTCGATCCCTCCACGCTTCTGGTTAGCCAGCTGGCAATGGAAAACGCATGTACAAGCAGCTAGTGATTGTGTATAGTACATTACACGCACGGACGGGGGTGTTGCACGGTGTATTCAAGGATCACATGTGTGTACTATAGGCCTACTGTTGTTGTCGTCTTTAAAACCAGGGAGGTGATTTCTCTCACCTCCCTATTAAAACTCAGTGCCGTGCATGCTATATAACTGTTCTTTTGTAAACTTCTTCTTCTGGTCCACTCTACCTTAGCTGAAGATTCTTGCAGATTGTGTGCATTTTGGATTTGTTTAAACCTTGCAATTCGTTAATTTCATATAAGATGCCTCACTGGACAGAAGAAAGAGTAGCGTTATTAATATCCCTTTGGAGAGAATTTGCTGTACTGCTCACCTCCCAGGTTGTAGAATCGTACATACGGTGATATAAGCGATTTTGAGCGGGGAAATCCACTTTCGAACCGCGAGCCAGGCAGAGTAATATTGCAAAGTGCGCATGCGTCAATTTTCGGACTAATTTCCCAAAGCAGGCTGTTCGAGCTGATGAAGACGCACATTCGCTGTATCGGGCTATTTTGTAAGACCGCAAAATGTCCCGCTAGTTTGAACTTCGGGCTGATGAAGACACGCCTATTGTGTGTGAGTTTGTGGTAGAGCAAGAATCAAGTAGCATGACACCACTGCCTGTTAAACTTTTGTGGCACACAGCGTATGTGTTGTTGCTGGAAAGATTCTTCAATATCTACTCATATGTTCTCGCTGTGCCATATTATAGCTCACAATAGATTACTCTGGGATGACAGTTTTCTGGCAAAAGCCTGAATTCAGACCCTGGTACAATAGTATCAAAGCTCAGGCTCCTTTTTTTTAATTGTACAAAGTAGCTTCGTGTAGATCTATTTCAGGCCCTCCCTTTGATTCTACCTGGCATCCCTGATCACTTAAAGAGATTATTACCTCGTATAAAGTACTAGTGAACCTGTTTGCACCAGGACGCTTTATTCTACCAGAGAAGATATTGGGGTCACGACCTCTGAAAGACACTTTTGAACATTGTGGTGGCTTCGTTTCTAAAATCATTAAACTTTAACGTCTGAGCTGCATGATTATTTTCAAATGCATGAAAGCACGCTCCAGCTCACAAAAATATGAAGAGCGATGCAGTTCCGATCAAAATATCTCTGAACAAATATCATTATTGTAATAAATCATTCGCTAAATGGGGTATTCTAACACATCTGCCCAAGGGAAAGATTGAATATGGTACATGAACCCAGTCACTCATAGATATTCACTTTTTTTCAAGCATTAGCATTATTTTCAACTCGGAATCAATCACAACTTCGTATCTGCACACTATGAGTGACTCTAGTCACATTTGGGACCATACACCTCGGGTAACAGTCATGTAAGAAAAAAAAAACAAGAAAAGCAAAGTTGAGCATTGTACTAGCTTTGTGAATCAACCATGTGTTACTGCACCCAATACCTTCATATACACTGTCTTTTGCTACCAGTCAATGTGTTTGTATCTCTCTTCACTCTGCTTCTCCAACTCCCCCTCCCTCTCTCAATATATTTATATATATCTCACTATATCTATACTATATATATATCTCACTATATCTTTCTCTTACTATATCTATATATCTCTCCCTCTCTCTCACTATATATACATATATCTGTTACTGCACCCAGTACCTTGGTATACACTGTCTTCTACTATCAGTCAATGTGCTTGTATCTCTCTTCACCCTCCTTCTCCCACTCTCCCAGTCTCCCTCACTATATCTTTCTCTTGCTATATTTATATATCTCTCTCTCCCTCCCCCCCCCCCTCTCTCTCTCACTATATCTTTCTCTTACTATATTTATATATCTCTCCCTCTCTCTCACTATAGGTATACACTGTCTTCTACTATCAGTCAATGTGCTTGTATCTCTCTTCACCCTCCTTCTCCCACTCTCCCAATCTCCCTCACTATATATTTCTCTTGCTATATTTATATATCTCTCTCTCCCTCTCTCTCTCTCTCTCTCTCACTATATCTTTCTCTTACTATATTTATATATCTCTCCCTCTCTCTCACTATAGGTATACACTGTTACTGCACCGAATACCTTGGTATACACTGTCTTCTACTATCAGTCAATGTGCTTGTATCTCTCTTCACCCTCCTTCTCCCACTCTCCCAGTCTCCCTCACTATATCTTTCTCTTGCTATATTTATATATCTCTCTCTTCCTCTCTCTCTCTCTCTCTCTCTCACTATATCTTTCTCTTACTATATTTATATATCTCTTCCTCTCTCTCACTATAGGTATACACTGTTACTGCACCCAGTACCTTGGTATACACTGTCTTCTACTATCAGTCAATGTGCTTGTATCTCTCTTCACCCTCCTTCTCCCACTCTCCCAATCTCCCTCACTATATCTTTCTCTTGCTATATTTATATATCTCTCTCCCTCCCTCACTCTCTCTCTCTCTCTCATTATATGTTTCTCTCTCTTTCACTATATATAATCCCTCCATCTATCCCCCTCCCTCTGTCACCCTATGTATCCCTTTGCTTTGCATGGGTGGCTTCACTTGCAGTGATTGCGGACCATGGTAATATGCCTGACAGTGCAGGCCCGAGGCACTGCCTCATGAGCAGTCTAACGAGCCGTTGGACTGTGGTAATGAGGCAACATCTTCACTTTTTATTCTTCTAGAACAGACATTTTTTCCCCTCTCTCTCTCTCTCCACTCACACATATATATCCACATATATGCACGAACACATATAAACATACACACATAAGATTGAGTTGTGAAACACACCATACATGCACACACACACACACACACACACACATATTTATCATAAGGACCAATGGAAATCAAGTTATAAAAGAACCAAGTTGTATGGCAATAAATGAAAGAAAGAAAAACCAAAGAAAGATGATGGAATAGAAGAATTTTATATGGTATATAATTTGCCAGGGTCAGTAGTAAGCCAGGAAATTTCATGACTTTTATACTCGTCATTCAGTAATGATTTCCAGTGAATGAAAAAAGAGGAAAAAACATTGATGAGTCATTGCCCTGTGTGATGGTGCATACAATTTTCCAAACTTCACTCATCTGGCGCATAACATTCTCCAATCATACCGGACAGATGGGACACGTTGGTGTGTGAAAGTGTGAAAATTGTCATTTCTTTTTTTTCATTGCTTTCAATCTCCCACTGTTACATTTCACTTTTGTATTGACGCATCATGAGAAATGTAATTGAGAAAGAGGATAGAGATAGAGATAGATAAATAGATAAATAGATACACATAGATAGATAGATAGATAGATAGATGGACAGATAGATAGATAGATAGATAGATAGATAGATAGATAGATAGATAGATAGATAGATAGATAGATAGATAGAGATAGATAAGAGATAGATAGAGATAGATAAGAGATAGATAGAAATAGATAAGAGATAGATAGAGGTAGATAGAGATAGATAGAGATAGACAGAGATAGGAGAGATAGATATAGACAAAGATATGTAGAGATAGAGATAGATAGAGATAGAGATAGATAGAAGTAGATAAGAGATAGAGGTAGAGAGAGATAGTTAGATATAGACAGAGATAAACTGAGATAGACAGAGATAGATAGAAGTAGATTTTGATAAGAGATATGTAGATGTAGATAGATAGAGATATAAAGAGAGATAGACAGATTGTATTTTAGAGAAATGTGTATATAGAGAGAACAGTATATATATATATGGATAGAGAGAAAAAGAGAGAGAGCAATATAGTAGATGGCAGGAAATCATAATCATTTGGGAAGAGATCCAGCGGACACCAGAGGGGAACCAGAGACCAAACGTCACTCACATCCTCATCTTCTTCCTTCCTCATTTTCTGTCCCAGGGTCGGTGGTCAAATGAGAAATTGCTAAATTTGCATACAATTTCCCCCTCTTGTCATTTGTGGGCAAGATCCAGGAGACGTGATTTTGATTGTGAATGCATTAATGTGCAGGCAATTTCCCCTTCCCTCACATATATCCTTCAATCATTTTTCATTGTGATACAATACAGTTCTTTTATATTTGATATGATTTGATTCGATTCAATTCCATGTCACAAAGGCATATATATATGCATATTTAACTCAAATTGCTGCTGCTATTGACTTACATGTAGAAATGAATATACTCCCTGAATTCTGTGTTACTTTAAAGTTACGTGGAATAAAGCCAAACTCGATTTCGATGGAGGTCAAGATCGTGCTTTTACAAGAATTCTACAGAATTCCAGAGTAATTAGATATTACACTATACCTGAAGATGTATATGTTACATTTTGCTCTGAAGTAGATATATCTTTTGTACATAAATGTAATTAAATTGTCATTACAAGCTGCAAGAAGCATATTTCTGGTAGCAGGACAGCCCCTCCCCCCCCCCCCCCCCCCATGCTCCATGAAGGTACAAATAAGAACTGCTACCTTCGAAAGAAAAAAGTAAGAAGTAAGAGAAATTTGCGCAAAAACTGGCCAAAAATGGTAAACTCTTATTCTATCCCAATTTGTCACCCCCTCCTCCTCCCCACCCCCAACAAAAAAGAACAAATCCTCCACCTTCCCATTAACCCCCCTCTTCCCAAACAAAAAAGAAGAAGAAGAAGAAAACAATAACTCGCTTACATTAGGAACACAACTAAGCTGTTTTAGACAGTGCTCCAATTAAAACTACCTGCTAAGTCGTAAATGATCATTATGAGCCCAAGTTGGATTTGTCGTGTTGAAAGCAGAAGAAAGGAAGGTTCTCAATATCTGCTCCCCATGCCCCCCCCCCCCCCCCCCAAAGCTTCCCCTCCTTCGTCATGCTGGGTATTAGGATTTAAACCCTAATGTCAAGGAGACATCTCTTTTTCTCCACAACTAGACAACAATGTGTCAATTACAGAATATTGGATTTCAGGAGAACGGGCATAAATCAAGAACAAATAGACAAGAGACTTTAGGGCACTGGTGGTGCGTTGAGGAAAGAAAAGACCCACACACCATGCACTGGTACAAAGTGTACATTGACACAGCCCCTTGGATTCACACTTTTCGCTGCTGGCTTGATCCATTAGAGTCAAAGAATGATGTAGTCTTTCTTCAAGACAAATAATGATTGCATGTGTATCAATTTAAAAAAAGATAAACACACACATAACAAACTGGGAGGTCTGAATTACTGAGAGAAGAAAGCTGTAAAACTTGGGTTTGATGATTTTACAGATGTTATTTTATTGTCAGTTAATCTTTGCAAAATGCAGAAAAGCGTTGAACGTGAACATTGAACTTGTATGTTGTTGATTCCTCTTGATAATTTCATTTGTACAATTCAAGAAATAAAACAAACTGGAACGCTAAGCTGAAATAAAGGAGTAATTTGGACCTCAGAATTTCAGTGTTCATTGAGGTAAGTTTCTAAGTTGGCACCAGGAGGGATAGAAACAATTCAGAGATTAGCCGAATTGTGACATACACAACAGTGATCTCTTTAGGGTGGTAGATAATAACATGTTACATCTTCACACCCCTTGACCATGAATGGAATGATCCAGCCTTGACAATGACTCAACTTGTTGAGCATACAAAAAGCCAGATTTCTAAGAATAGATATAGGGAAAAAAGTAAACATGGAGATAGATAAATAGATAGTTATGTAGATAGATCAATAGATAGATAGATAGATAGATAGATAGATAGATAGATAGATAGATAGATAGATAAAGAGGGAGAGAGAGATAGATAGGTAGATAGGTAGATACATAGATAGATAGATAAAGAGGGAGAGAGAGATAGATAGGTAGATAGGTAGATACATAGATAGATAGATAGAGAGATAGATAGATAAAGAGAGAGGTAGATATGCCAGATTAGATTTAAAACACTGCGATGTTGTGGTTCATGACTTTTCCTCAGCTCTCGGCTCGAATGTAAACAAAAGTTTGAGGTGACAAAGGTGAGTATGATTTGTTATGATCATTTTGAGTGTGCTCTGTTATATGGACACACTGTGAACATACATGTACATGTAAGACTGTGCCATAGACAAATAATTGCTCTTTGACTTCTGGCAGGCTGAATAACAAGTTTGTCTTTGCGTCTTTTACATTTTGAATAAAGTGTAGGAATACTGGGGTGGGAGGGAAAGAGGTTGTGGTATGGGGGTGGGCTGTTCTTATGGTTGAATGTTTCTATGCTGTATGGCATTCTGCACAGATCAAACATGAGAACTAACCCTTCCTGTGCCAAGGGACTTTGGACAGTGTGTGCAACACTATGAGGTTTTCTGTGGCAGTCAGCACTCAAAAACACACAAAGGATTAAGCAACGTAACCATCACATGACTATAGTGACTCTGTTGAGGTGCAACATGTTAAATACAATTGTATGTGACTCTTTTGCCATAGTGATTTGGTGGCTGCTTTGTTGTTGTTGTTGTTGTTAATCCTTCATTTGCTCCAATTTTCAGTGATATCTATGTCCCTTTGTTCCTCGGTGTTCATAGAATATAAAGTTAACTCCTTCATGAGTTTTGTACAGTGTATCTCCCTCCCAGGGGCCGAGTTCATGTCAGGATATGTCAGTGACACGGCCCCTCCATGCTCTTTGAAAGACCATCAAGCTTTGTACACTACCTCGTGATTTATGTTTATGTTCTGAACAGCACTTCCAGGGAGGGATTTTGGGAGTTTTAGTATGTCTCAACTTTGGTGAAGTTTTTTTTTTCCTTTAATGATTAAATTGTGGATATAAAGCAAACTCTTCCATGATTTTCTTGGCAGCCACTTAGCACCCATTGTATTCAAAATCATTTTAAATAGGTCCCCTCTTGTCACTCTTCCCTATACCCCTTCCCCCCCAAAAAAAAAAAAAAAAAAAAAAAAAAAATTGTATGTGAATTCATCACATGCTTCAATAAGAAGAAAGAGAAAATCTCACATTAATGTACAAACAACATCTGTTTTCCTCAGCACTGAAATAAATCAGGCATCTTCAGAAGTGGAGGGGGAGGGGTGATTTTGACTTGTGACACAATGTTTCAGACACGTGACACACACAATACAAAGATATTTTTTATGTGTATATTTCTAAGGAATATATTTTCATCATATGAAGAGGGGGGAGGAGGTAGAAAGTACAAACATGTCATGATTCTCAATGTTTTCAATGCTCACTTGTGTAAATATAGGGCTTTTGTTACCTCTGTAACCCATTAAGGACAAGCTGATTCTGCTATAACACACATTTCCCACAGACACCTGCCCAAGTGTACTTGGGACCAGTCTTCAACGGGTTAAAAGATGTATACATTGTATTCACATTCATCTTACTATTCTCACAAATGTCACTGGTGAAGGGCAGCTGAAATTCAGGATGCGTAATCTGGACATAGCAGACCTAACATAAGATACGTTCACACACAGTTGCCAAAGTTGAAGTCAAGGTCGAAAACTCAACTGTCGACGATTAGCTCCACTTGTGAATTCACAATGCGGGTTCACATGCGCACCTAAAATTTAAGATACAACTTATGAGCAAATGCCACTCGATGATTATACCAGAAGTGCAGAGTCTTGGCTATGACCATATGCCCATACAAAAAAGCGCAGCTGGAGGTTGACCCAGAAGCGAACGAGAAGTGAGGTTCATGCTAACACACGAGCTCGATGGTTATTGTGTCCACACAGAGCGAAACTATAATTCGGGACCCCCCATGGCTTGTGGATAGAGCGTAAACCCTTAAAGATGTCTTGTGGTTTGTAATCATCGACCAAACTTTAAGGTTGCTAACTTTTGAGTGCATCCACATGGTGCTAAGCTACAAGCTACTAGTAATCATTGAGAGTTAAGTTTTCGACCTAAACTTAAAGTTTAGGAACAGGGTGTGAACGTAACTGTAGTTGGACACTTGAAGTATTGTCAGACTTTAGGTCAGCATGCAAACTCATAAAGCTCTGCTGGATACCAATCGTGTATGATGGCTGTTCGATCATCGTAGAGTTTGGAAAAGAGGCATCTGAAAACTGCCAACCGAATGCGATAATGTCTGTTACCTGGATCTTGTGATTCCATGCTCAAGGACTCGCTCTTACACGCTAGACCTCTTTTCCACTATGCACTCACCCTCAACTTGAGCATTCTATATGCCAGGAGTATTCAACAGTATCTCATTGAGCGGAGGATGGGGGGGGGGGGGGGCAAGAGGAGAGCAGGAGTTGCATTGCATTGTGGGAGCAGGTGCTTATCCCCTTTGGAGTTGATTCAGTCTTGGGTTTCGACAAGTGTTTTGATACGAATTGGGGCTAAAATGTTGGTGGCCAAGTTTAGGTACATACAGAGAGAGAGAGAGAGACATGCATTTACACTGCTTAAAAGCCGAGACTAATTTTTCAAGGGCATGGAGGATTGATATGTTCTGGCAGACCTTTGTTTCATCTTCCAAATGATTAATTTGATGATGTTTGACATTATCTCTAGTTTATGGTGATAGATGAATTTTTTTTTTTTGAAATATGAATGAATGTTATTTGAAAGAAAAAAAAAGAAAGTTACTCTGAGAAATTGCATTATTTCATCAGAAAATGTCAGAATGAAAGTTTGCTGACTGCTCCTTTGGTACGAGATCACCTTTTTTCGTTGGTCCCTTTGGAAAGCACTTGATTCCGTAAAGGCGCGCGTAGAACTGGAGCTACCAAGTAATTTGTAAACTGTGAGTAAGAGTCTTTGCAAAAGTCTTTGGCAAAACTTTGTCCCTTTTCAAAGAAATTCCTTCTTCTTTCTTCTGCTCTCCTGTCTAAATCCTCCCGCAGACAAGAAAGGGGAAATCTCCTTTGAAAAAAATTCTTCCAAAGCGAAGGAATTCCCACCAAAAGTTGTGCGCCTTTTTTTCCAGCAGATTCATTGTCGCCCAAGCTTGCAGCTCCAGAAATCTCAGACCAGCCACAATGGAGAGTTGTGAATGGCTTAGTATCCACTTACTTTCTCGTTTCTTTTTCAAAATTCCTCTGTCTCTTGTTTTTCTCTTTTTGTTTCTTTTCCTTTCGTCTTTCGTGTCTCTCCCATTCATTCTTTTTTTTCTGCTGTGAAGGAAAGCCTTTCTTTTTATAGATTCTGCTGCCGATGTTGACAATTTTGAGTCCCTCACAATTATGTCGTTACCCGATATAAAATGTAAATCTTGCACAACCTAGCTGGGACGTGAAAAGCAAGGTAGCATTTGAGTGGGCTGTCTTTTTTGCACATGACCTTTTTGTGGCATGCTTGAACGGTCACTTAAAGGGAGCAGAATGTTCTCACCTCAAACCATACTTCCACAGGTAGTACAGGCTTTGTAAATAGCGTTCACGTGCAAAAGCTGCAAGCGGGGCTGTGTCCTCGGAATAACTAGTCGTATATGGATGTCTCCTTGTGGTTAAGACTTTTTTAATTGCACATTTTCGCAAAATAACATCACTGTTGATGTCAAATAATGTTGGAACATTGTTTTCTACTACATGAATAATCATAATGTTGTCAAACTCATATTAGTATTTTGGAAATTAAAAATTGAGTTAGGAGGTTTTTGAATACCGTAAAGTTCCGTGTATAAGACGCACCCGTGTATAAGACGCACCCCTACTTTCGGACCTAAAATTTTAAAAAAAAAAACCACGAAAATTTCCACGCAAATATTGCGTGTGTCATACATATTATTTCAGCTCAAAATTTCCCTAGAATGCAGCATGTATTTGCTCTATTTTTCGTTTCCTTTTATATTTTCTTTTAACGGTATTCATCGGACATCGGCAAAATATGGAAGTCGCAAAATGCGAGACTTGTCTCGGTACTCACTTGCTATTGTTTTGCCTTTCAATCGTGGTACATGTGTCATGCATATCGTACTCATGAGTGTACAGTACGATCTTTGCTGTCATGATAGCAGAGGGTCTCGCATATTGAAGCATGTCAGACTGGAAGGTTCATTACGGAAAATAAGAAAAACATCAACAAGTGTAGCAGAGGGATCATACGGCAAGACATACGGTGCGTACGGTAGTACACTCATGCACTACCAGTAAGGTGTGTCTCTTGTACCATGCTTGTATGCACAGTGCTAGCCTTTTGCAAAAGGCAGCTCGCTATAATTTCAGCACACGCACACAGAGAGCAATGGACTTGCACACACAGCGCGCAACGGGCAAGCGCGCTTCGATCCGATCGCTGTGTGCACGCGAGTCCATTGCAAAAGCCTCACTGCAGCTGCTGCCTTTGCCAAAGGCTTGCTAGCTAGCTACAGTGCAGCTATGCTATCCTAGCTGGCCTCGTGAAATGAAGAGCAAACGAACGACATGGATATGCATGCATGCTTCACACATCGTTCATATTTGCGGTGACATAGTGTCGATCCTATGGCCATATTGATACTAGTACATTGATAAGTTTTACGGTATCGGTAATTTAGTAATGATACCTGTACATCGCGTATTCCAGCTACTAGGTTGGCTGTTGGTACATGTTGTAGCTTGGTACAGTGTAGACTGACATCGGTAGCATACAGCAGTGCTGTTACAGCTGTTGTCTATGGCCAGATTGATACATCGTTACTGCACAAGGCCGATGTAAGTTTATCTCGTACTTGCAGCTTTTGTGTGTGTCCAGATTGAAAGATCGCTAATTTATCCGTAAGTTTTAGTGATTGCTTACCTTCCAAACGTCGATGGGCATACATGGCCCCAAGTTGGCCTTATAAAATTGGGTGTACATGACGGATTTTTTTCCGTGATTCGACTGTACCCGTGTATACGACGCACCCCCGATTTTCAACGTTTTCCGACGAAAAAATAGTGCGTCTTATACACGGAACTTTACGGTAGTATAGGACAGTTGAGATACAAGGACTTGTCACGCTGGGGATGTATTGCTGTGTGTAATTATTCAATGCCTGGCAAAAATAGTTTGGGTTTGTAAAAGAGCTTGCTATTTGTAGGTTTTACCAAATGTTGCATAAAAACTGTACAGAAAGGAGAAAATACAAAGAAACATATTTTCTATTTCTGTCATTTTCTTGCCGTAACCCTTTCGTATCCAGGGACAAGACTGTTCTTTTGTGCTCATTTGTAGTTTGACCCATTAAACTCATTAATTGACCTGTTTTATGAATTAGCATTGCATATATGCAAAAGTCATCATGAACACCAACATTGAAACTCCAATTTGAATAGCATATCAAGTAACATGCTGCCATGATGGAAAGATGTCATTTTACTTCAATTTCTAAATGTCAAGATTGTTTTTTTAGGTATAAAGATGGCTGTGTTGTATAGTTTTGCTGGCCTTCCGGGAGTTCTATCAAAATATAATATGATGCTATTGATTACCAGTAGTATTATTGGAAAGCGAGTATCTCTGGCTTGAATCTTGGCTACTCAAGAGTTAAATGGATAGTAAAAATCTCTTTTAGTGCTATTAAAGGACTATGGAGGTGTCAAATAGTCAGAAACCATTCAGTTGTTCGTTATTTATCCCCTCATGCAAGAATTCCCACTGACAGAAAGTGTTTCACTTTCTGCTGCTGTTGATTTGTTGGACAATATTTTGAGAGTGGAATACTCTGTGGACAAAATATTTCCATGGTTTCTACTCAGTTGGAAGTTGTTTGTTTGGAAACAAGGTACAATAGTGCAAATAGTGCAATAGTGCAAAATTGATAACTTGTAGTATTTTAGTTTTGCAATTGAGATATTCATGCTTGTCATGGTGCTGTATCCTTATGTTGTGGCCACAAAATTTTGAGCAGAAATATTTGTATCTTTGCCCCTAACGTTTTCTGTCAATGCACCTTCTTAAAGGGATCGTTTAGTTTTGGTTGAGACCTAATATCAGGTTTCTAACATTTTTTGGTGAGATAATGAGAAACCTCTTATGAAATATGAAAGAGCATGTAATTCCATGAGGAATTCAACGTTCATTTGATGAAAATTGGTTTTGAAATGGCTGAGATATCCAAAGTAGAGTGATTCTATTAAGTGTGGGACCCGCACTTTATTACGATCGCTTTGTTTTACCTTGTTTTTGGATGTTTCAGTCATTCCAAGCCTAATTTTCATCAAGTAAACTTTGAATTCCTCTTAAAATGGTATGTTCTGTACTATTTCATAAGTGTTTCCTTGGTATCTTGCGAAAAGTTAAAAGCCCAATTCTCATCTCCACCAATACTGTACCATCCCTTTAACTGTAGGTATTATTGTCTGACTTGAGATTGATTGTTCTTTGAATTCCATTCTGTGTTTTTAGCTGCAGTGTGTTCAGAAAATGAATAGAGTCAGCTGCTAATGATAATTATACACATACAGAAGCCTTGGGAAGTGTGTTGTGACAACAATTAACAATCTTAAGATGCTGTAGAAATTGTATATACATGTTGTAGATATGGACTGAAAGGGTTAACAGTACTGTAAAACGTGATACTTTCGCAGCATGAAATTCTCGCAAATTGGAGCTGATCGCCTTTTTCACGGCATGAAATTGTTGCAGTGTCTCAAGCATTCAATGCATATGGTGTAGACAAGAACTTTCATGTGCATTTTGATTTCACGAACCTTGGCTCTCGTAAAATTCGCAAAATTAAAATGCACGTGAACATTCCTCATTTTACAGTAGTGGACCATATCCTGATGTCCACCACATAGAGAAAAACAGAGTGAATATATCCACGTACTTCAGTAGAGCCTAATTAAAGCTGAACTTGTGCGTTCAGACAATGAAGGAGGGTTTTCTTTTTTTGCCGTGAGTTTGTCAGCACGCCACAACGGCGTCCTCCTCCATGAGGCAGCGAGATGGAGAAGAGGGGTTGATGGGGTGAGAGTTGGGGTCCGATCGCTTACCCCCGTCCGAGTGCTTCCGATTTTTGTGGGTTGTTCTCTCATGCCCCCCTGGGGCGGAAGTCCCGGGGCATTGGCGGCCGGCATGCTGTTAGCGACAGGGACTCAATCCCTTAATTTGACAGGGTGATAAATTGATTTGAACAGAAGACAGACATCAGGGCAGTCGGCACGAGCTCTCTCTATCAAGAACATGATTTTTGGAGCGGTATTAAAGGAACTTGTGTTGTTGACTTGTTCCTTGAAGGAAGAAAAAAAAAATTCAGTCCATTCTGTTGTTGCTGCTGTAAATGACTGTTGATTTATAATCATTGGGACCACTCGGTGCAGAAATCCATCATGTAGAGCTTGCGATAGAGTAAAGGAAGTAAAAGGTACAATACTGTAAATGATGTTTTTGTAGAATGCTGAAATCTGAGAGTTTGTACCTCACAAGGATCTCATTTTTGAAATGATGTCGAGGATGTGCCCTACATTATGTGACATGATATCCTTAACTTTACACAAGACAATTTTTTGTGTGTACGATAATTGATTAAACTAAGTGAATGGACAAGATAGGAATGGGAAGGGGTTATAACTGGATGGCAGAGAATATGCCCAGGAAGTTCCATACATTTCCTGTTCTCACGTGCCTAAATTGACAGTTTTCAATAATTGCTTTTTTATAAGTGCTTCACTTGCAACTAAATGGGGTTTTTTTGGCCATGTGTGAATTGTAGCGAATACAGCTGACTTTTGCAATGCGATTCAAGGACAGATAACTTTTTGCGTATGAATGGGCCTACACATTCTCAAAATTGAAGAATGATTCACACAGCTCTTAACTTTTGGATTCAGTAAAAGAGCAGTGAAGACAATTTTTCAGAGATGCTAGCAAATAAATTGCGCAATCAATTTTTTTCCCCTTCTCAATTTTGTTCTTCCTACAAGATGTTGGGGCTGTAGAGTTAGTGCTACATTGGGAACAGATTCCCACAGAGAAGACAAAAAAAAAAAAATGAAACAAAAAGTGATTTCAGACATATCTGTTTCATTAGTCCCAGTTTAAGTAATTGGGCAATTCCTCCAGTCAATGAACCTGTTATTGCACTTTTTCCAAGCCAACTCCTGCAGAAATGAAACTCAGCATTCCAGTTTTCCTTTTCTCCTCTTTCTTAATTTTTCCCTCTATGGTAGGTCCATTCCATCTGCCATACAGTACCCCTTTCTTTTCTTTTCTCTTATTTTCTGTGGGAGGGGGATGGCGAGATATCTTTTGAGTCCCTATGAATTTTATTGATTGCTAGGTCAGATTTGAAATAGTTGTCCTGAAGGAATCGATATATCATTTGTTTTTGCTGGAGTATCTGGAGTGAAACTTAAAGAAGAATCATATCAGAGTCATATAAAATCTCAAAGTCCTTGATGATGCAGTGACGTTTATCATGGTGACTGCTCCACCTGCTTGTACTTCAACTTTAGAAGTGTAACAACTTTGATGCCTTCAAATCTGAACTAAAGACCTATCTTTTCCAGCAACTTTGTGAATAATGTGTGGGATGTTGTGGGAGCCGGGCACCTTTGAATGTTCCCTACAGATAAGTAGCACTATAAAGATGCTCTTTATCATCATCGTCATCATCATCATCATCACAGATAACATCGTTTTTGGGAAAGAGATGGGAGAGATAGGAAGGAGGAAGAGGAATGGGAAGAAAGGGCATTCATGCTACACCCCTGTCTAAAACATTCATCACTGTGTGAAACTACGTCATCCAAAGTTTGGGTTAACTAATTTCTTCTTCCTTTTTATGGGGGCGGGGGGGGGGGGGGGAGGAGTTGGAAGGAAGATGAAGGTGAGGGGGAGGCAGAGAGAAGGATGAGGAAGCAAGAACGTGCCAAAAGAGGGAAACGATTGAATCCCAGTGTCTGACCTTCGCCACGGGCTATTTACTTTAGAGATGCAATTTTCATGAGGTAGAGCTGGAAGTCATGTGCGGAAGGTGGCCGTGGGATGCGGGGCGGTGGACTGGGGTTGCCGTAGTGACTCCTCCTACGATGTGCTCTCTTGCAGCATCTGTATAAACTGATTGATTGTAGGTGGGGGGGGGGGGGGGGGAGGGGATCAGCACTGTCTTTACCTGTATGGGAAGACTTAATCCTCATATATATATTTGAGCTCACTTTTGATATGAAGTTCGCGGTTTTGATGTTAAACACTTTCATCCTGAAGTGTAACTGGAAAAACAATTCCCCAAAAGTCCAAAGTATGGAAGACTTTGAAATGTATTGTTGGACGGCTAGATGGAGTAGCAGGTTGATGAAGATAGCCTTCTGATATGCAAAGAGAAAATGATATTAGACATCTCATTTAATTTTTCCACTAAAATACTTTTCATGTAATGTGGAACAATTTGTTGAATGTCCATATCCCAATTTCAAAAGGGTGGTATGGATGAATAGTGATTGTCCAAAGATTCTAGTGGTTTTATTCAGTTCATGAGTAAACCAAACACTTCATAAAAAGTGCATTGCATTCGTCATTTACAAATGAAGCCTTCCACAAATAAAATTGCCGGTGCCATTGACTGCAATTTACTTCCAAATATTAATGGTGTAGAAGCAGAAGAATGTACAGACTGTATAAGAAAAAAAAATCTACAGAATTAGTACCCTTTTATCAAACCTCAAATTGTTTGTCAACGAGAATGCGGTGTGTGTTTCTCTATAATGAAAGACATTCGATATTTGTCTTTTTCCTCGTAACTTACTCTCGTAGACAGAAATAGTTCGTGCATACGGATTTCATTCACTTTGTCGGCATTCGGTCCAGGAGAGGGGATGATGTCCTGGTTCGCTTTTTCGAGGAATACAAATCAACATTAAAAAATTTGAATCCGTTATTGCCGGGGATGTGTCATATTGCCGTAGTAATTTGCCGCCCGATTGTGTAATACAACACTCTGCTGGCTCTTGAAAACCAGACACGAAATGAATATGCAAGCGGAAGGGAATGCGGTCTGTGCGGACAATTTTTTGCGCTATCAATGATCTGCTAAGGGCCCTCATTTCAATTTGGTACCAATTTGTCCCCAAATTTCTGGAATGTGAATGAGAGTGTATTAGTCATTGTTCGTAAAGAGTGACTGGATAAGGGTCAGATTGGCAAGGGGGGGGGGGGTTGTATAAATCAGTACATCTTCCAAGATTGTCTTCATCCATGCCCATACACTCAAAATTGTGTGTGGTGAAGAATTGAACACAATGATACCACACGCTCCTTATCGTATTTGTCCAAATAGATTTCGAGTGTAAATACCAGCTCCCGTCATTGTGAGGGACAAAAAGAAAATAAAAATGAAAAAGCAATTGCCTTGAATTCGACCAACCGTCCGTGCGTATTGATTTCCAGCATAACGACCCATATCTATGGATCGTCTGTCTGTGCCATGTTAATATTGTAACCGCACACTGGGACGAGAGCCGGGGTAGAGAAAGAAAGGGAACGTATGAAAGAAAACCAACAGCAAGAGAGAACCACATATCGCATTTGTCAAATTGAATACTCAGTCAGGAACCTTTTATTACTCCACCCCTCCCCCTCTCTCTCTCTGCGACGTTCACATCCCATTCACTCCTCTTCGTGTCAAACGGGGGAGGATGGAAAGAGAAAAAAAAGAGCAAATCCCTCTTACATGTGTCCTCTTATTTCCTCTAGGTCCCGTAATGGGATTTTGCACACTGAATTGCCGCTCGCCTCTTTTTTTCCCCCTCCCCCTTCCACTTTCACAGTCTCTGTCCACGTGTGTAAAGGTCTTTGGGCGGCCAGAAGTACCCATGGTTGACGCATCTATGCTCGTACTCTGCTACACGGTGTTATAAGCTGCCGTTCCTTCCCCCTTCTCTCTCTCTCCCTCTCTTTCGCTGTCTCTCATTCTCTCGCGGCAATCTTGTTGAGGAACCCCGCGAGCGTCGTCGGAAGATTTTATTCCAAATTAGAGAAATTTGTCCAATTGCGTGTTTCTCCTTCTTGCAGCCACTCATGTACTTAGCCTTGATTAAGTGGAGTTCTTCTCAATTAGATAAACCAGTGGAACTACAGCGGAACACAAGAGATAAGATACAGAACAAGAAGGAAGACTTAAAGTATGCACTTGTATATATGTATATATGTTTTTTTTGTTTTTTTTTGCTCTAAAGATGCACTTTTTAGTATCATTCGCCAGTTTATTGTATCTAAATTAATTTTAGGAGTGGGAAGTGTAAAAAGGAAGCATGTGAAATTGGATTTGATGAAATCAGGGGGGATAATTTGATGGGTAAATTCTATTCGAATTTCTAATACGTAATTTAATATTCAGGACGAAAATGAAAAGACCAAAGTGGGGGGGGGGGATGGGGGGGATGGGCTCGGTGGAGTAAGAAAAGTTATGAATGGATCTGAAACGTATAGCCTCCAGTGGAGCTCATTGAAAGAATTTGTCGGCCAGTCCAATCAATTTCGACGGAAGTGAGTGTACTTGAGAAATTACAGGCCTCTTCTAATTGCTCATTGGTGGCGCACGGTTCCTGCGACAAACAGTTTTCAGTGACTTGATGGGCATGAAGTGACTATTGTGATATGTCTTTTAACTCCGTGTCTTCCGATGACTTCTAATAGTCGCCCAAAGGGGGACTGAACTTTCTGCGGTTGAGTGAGTTGGGTCGCATATCATCTGACAGGACTGTGTTTTTGAATGCACAAAAAAAAAAACCCCAATGAATATAAAACGTGTCTAGTCAGTTGTACCAATCATAAAATGCAGTTGTCTTCAATAAACCTTTCATTGCAAAGTGTATCCTCGGCTGTGCTATTCCCAAATATGTGAGAGTAATTTGAATATTAGGCAAAATCAATGTGGTATCCGGAGTTTGTTTATTTATTCTGTGCAAGACTTTTAGTTTACTGCGTGAACAATTTTTTTTTTTTAAGCTTTTTTTTTTTTAATGTGGATTTCATGTTTTCATTGATCAACACAGAATTTTAGAGTGATACCCAGTGTTTGTTATCTTTCCATCATTTTTCTTCTTTTTATTTTGCACAATTTCTTCGAGGTTTGTCACTTTCTGAAGACATAAAGTCCTAAATGTAACATGATGTCAGTAGAAGACCCTTATTTCTAGAGGAAATATAGTAATTTTTGCTAAGAATTGTTGGTTGTAGAAACACAATGATAGAAATTTTGATGATAACACCACCAGAAAGACAAGACAAAAAAAAAAAAATCAGCAAAGGTGTGCCGGTGAGGTAAAGTGAATGTGAGGTAAAAGAAAAACATCAACAAATGTGACAACATATGTTAGATTTTTTTTTAAATGCATGTTACATGAAGATTAGGAAAGAGAACAAAAAAAAATCAACAAAAACCCACCCTTCCCATGAGCAATACTGGCCTGTGGCATGTGTCGCGTTGAATCGACTGAGTGACAGTGAACATTAAAAGGTGCAAGTGATTAATGGAAGATACAGACACGCGCCAGAAACCTGAAAATCCATCAGTCTGCCCATAATTGATCGGAAGTTCAGTAACTCGCCGGATTCGCAATCTCAATGTCAATGAAAGGTCTCTTCCACCTTACTGCAAGGGAACTGTTTGTGGTAGGGGACATGGGGAGGGGGATATTCAACAATGAACTATTCTTAATGTGTTTATGATCAAGTCTTTCACTTTTTCCACCATCGTCCTACTTTTCTTGATAGGAAAAGATATTCACGATGTCCCGCAACTCATCTCTTTAGATACGTTCACATGACATTCCTAAACTTAAAAATTAGCCTAAAGGGACTGTACAGTACTGGTTGAGGTGGGGATTCATGTTTTGAACATTCCTAAGTGAGATAATGAGAAACCTCTTATGAAATATGAAAGAGCATGCAATTTTAGGAAGGATTCAATGTTTATTTGATGAAAATCGGCTTTCAAATGGCTTAGATATCCAAAAAAGTGATAATGATAAAAGGTGACAGGCCACGCTTTTATTAGGATCTCTTTGTTTCACCTTGTTTTTGGATATCTCAGCCATTTCAAAACCGATTTTCATCAAATAAACTTTTGATACCCCTTAGAATTGCAAGCTCTTTGACATCTCATATGTGGTTTCTCAATATCTCGCTAAAAGTTGAAAGCTAAATCCTCACCTCGGCCAGAACTGTACACACCCTTTAAAGGTTTAAACTTTGCTGATTAACCTCCGTGTTATATACCATGTAGACACACTGGAAAATTTGCTATTTCAAAGATTACTGGATAATATGAACCACAAGATTTTTCAGGATTTGCTCTCTATCCATGAGCCACAAGGGGTCCCCCCTCATAGTTTAGCTTCATATTGAAATGATAGTCAAAGAACTCGAAAGTTGATGTAGCCTTTTTGTGAACCCTATTTACCCGTATATTTGGGATCAACCTCCAGAGCATGTTGTAGACCTATACTACTGTATCCATCGCACTATGATCAGGATTATCGCTTGTGCTGCGTGTATGTATTTCTTCGGGTTCTGTGGTTTTATCATCGAGTGGGACTCTTGCTTGAAAGTTTCATCTTCAAAGATTAAAGTGTCATGTGGATGCACATCGTAGTTTAGGGGGCAAGATCGTATCATCGATACTTTTGATAGACAAATTTACAAGATGTACTGTTGTTAATATGTTTTTGTGATTGGTAGGTGTATACATGTTTGAAATCACAAAATGTATGATTATATATGTACATGTATGCCCCATTTTTCTATTTTTGTTTTTGTTTTTGTTTTTTGATGTTTATATACTTTGTGTATACGTTTCAATAAATACAGAAAGAAGAAAAAAAAAAGATTGTATCATTGATGAGTAACATCAGTGTGAACGGAACTTTTTTTTTGTCCTGCCCAAAAAACTTCAAGCGTTGGTGGTTTGGGAGAGAGCATCTGTCCATGATTTGAAAACATGTAGGTCATGGAAGTTATTATTCATTGATTGCAGAAAACCACAATGAATGACTCAGCTGTATGAAGAGGAAAATGGATATTGTACCTGTTGGGTCATTAACCTTTGACAACTTCTCTTTTCTTTTTCTTTTTTTTGCGTCACACCGCCCTGTCAAATGAATTGCGTGGAGGGGGAGGGGGGAAATTAGGGTTTGTTCATGTAACAGTCCATCACAACCTGGAAAAGAGAAGAGGCATCAAGCGACAACGCAGATGTTAGGTCTGCATGGATGACAAGTGGAAGTGTTTAGTTTGGTTGAGATCGTTGAGAGGGAATACGGGTATTTGACTAACCTTTCTTTGGTGATGGTAATGGTGATGGTGCTGGTGGTGGTCTCTGGTCTCTGTAAGAGTGACAGCCAGTGGTTCCAGCAATAGAGGACACGTGGTACTCTCGTTCGAACACTGGTCCTGTCATCCAGAGAGATGTGTCAACAAGTGGTTTTACACCAGATGCGCTAGATATCATTCTTGGAGAGGAAGTTGAAAAATGGGTTTTGAATAAAGGGTTGATTTCTTCATTTGATTGTGAAAAAAGAAGATCTCATAATGCATGTGATACATGTGTGATATAGATAGACAGATAGATAGATCGAGAGAGATTGAAAGAGTAGATATAGATATTGATAGAAAGACAGATATATATAGATATGGAGATGAATACATATTGTATACGTATATAAATGAAGAGAACTGATATATATTACTTAATTTATTTGTGAGAGAAAGAGAGATATTGATAGGGAGTAGACAAGTATATTTTGGCTTCTCACTCATGGAGCAAAACATGTGAAAAAAAAATCCCTATCACAAATTTGTGGTTGCGGACAATCACATTTTGCACAAATCAGAGTGATGTGCTTGTCTTGTGGTATAAAAGAATGAAACTAGTGATGGGATTTGATGAGATTCTCTGGGCTCTGCCGCCAAAAGGAATTCATTTTCCTAAAAGTCAGCAGCCTTTCCTCATAACAGGTTGTAGGCGGCATTGATATGTAAATTCGAAATGCAGAGGTCACAGACAGACAAACGAACAGACAGACAGACAGACAGACAAACAAACAAACAACAAGAAAACATAGAAGAAGAAAGATGGAAAGGAAAGATGGATTATTGTTGTATTTCCAGTTAGTTAGTGCAAGACAACAATAGAGGTTGATGACATTCTCAGTTAAGGAGGAGGCGTGGAAGGTACCAGTGGGGTCTGTTTGTCCCGGGGAGATGCTGCAGGGCCACATTATTCCCTGTCTACCCTTCATTCATATTCAGGGCTGATGCTTTTGTGTATTGTCCACGTGGGATGTGGATCATTGGGGGGGGGGGGGGGGGGGCGGTATGGGGAGTGGCCTTTTGATGCTGTTAATTTCCCCCCACCCTCTCTCTCTCTCTCCAAAGCACCAAACAATCATTTGTTGTCTCCCCTAAGTTGCCATGGAAACAGTGGCCAAAATCTTGAAAACCACAACAATCAAAATCTGAATTTTAGGCTTCGATGACGCCATCAAACACCTGTCAACAAGAGATGCCCTTGAGTGCTAGTTGAAGATGTATTATTCCTGCATATATATAGATACTCCCCCTCATACTTCTGGACATACGCATACACACACATATACACACACACGCAAATACAAACAAATATATGATATGCTTGTGTGGGCTGTCAAATCTTTTTAATAAATGCAGGCTTCTGGCATTGTTTGATGCAGCAATCAAGCACCGTGAATATGATAACCAAGCCCCAAAATAATGGAAGGTCTTTGGCAAGACCATACAAGGTTCATTTATTTGCTTTTACGTTTCGCAGCCTCTCATGAAATTGCTACAGTGAGCTTATGAAAATTGCCCCCAGAGTGGTAGGATTTACTGGTGGTAATCTTCAGTAGATGTGTATTCTTTATAAAACTACTTGTAAGTTAAAAAAAATATATATATATTTATATATATACATATATATATGTATTATGATTTATATAATTGTTAGTTATTTATTTTTTATTATGTATTATAATTTATATAATTATTATTAAAGGATAATATATAAATAAATATATATATGATACATATATATATATATATAATTATATGTATATATTTATATATTATAACATATAATGTTATGTATAATTATTTATAAATAATAATATATAAATGAATATATATATATGTATATATATATATATATATATATATATATATATATATATATAGATATATGCAGTTTACCTTTATGATCTAGATTGTATGTCTGCAGCTGTCAGTTTATTTTTTCTGTTTTTGGAGTTGGTTAGCAGGAATATTTCTTGTGTCTATCCTGAGAAAACTTATAGAGAGCAAGGGAAGCAGCATAGTAGCTATGAAGTATCTGTCAATGCTAATTTATGGGAAATATGATATGATAATTTAATGAGAAAGTGCGTGCAAGTTTTGCTGCAGGACTTGAACATAGATAATATGTCACTGGTGAATGAATGTATGAATGAACCAGAGATGTGGATATGCAGTACAGGGTGTTATTTTGGGGAGATCGTATGCTAACAAAAGGTTAAAGGCTTCATGGAGGTGGAGAAGGAAGGGGAAAAAAAAAGAAAAGAAACTTGTGGTTGGATTCGTCCAGGGGGATTTTTGAGAGGTGCTACCCGGTTACCCCCCTTGGGCCTGGAGGGGGTTGGACACCCCTGCCATATCGAGATTTCAAATATTCATGGTCTAATTTGTGCCGGGGATCAAAACCAGCACACTTGACACATTGACAATTGCGGCTGTGGTGTTGAATGCTCAAGGTACATCCATCAAATGTAGCCAAAGTAAATGTGATACGTCTTTCAATGGGGGGTCAAAGACTTCACACAGTGAAAGGTTTACGTCCATGTTACTGAACTCGAGTCCAGTCGTGCTGTGCCCATCTAAAACATTTTCAACAGCTGAGGTTTATTTTGTCAGTTTTATTCTTTAACTCCAGAAACATTTTCTTTTTTTTTGGTGCTGAATTTTATTTATTTTTTCACTGCAAATATTACTATTCATTGTTTGAGTAACATACTCTAAAAGGTAGAGCTAAAACTTTTTTTTTTTCATTTCAGCCCTTCATTGTCCATATATTATTGTTTGTCATGGTGTCAGAATTTATAAAGGCACCAAATCGCTTAATTGTTTGCCGATTCTTAAATTGGCAATGCAAGGTAACAAGATATTTTTCACATATTTCTTTCTGAGCTTGTGTAGATTTCATGAATTCAACCAGTTATGCCTACCTGGCCAATTTGTGCTGCAGGCTTTCGGCAATAACGAAGGTTTTCTTTTATCCGTAGTCATCAAGAAATGATAGGTTTGAATTTTTCATGGAGATTTCCCAGATCAGGTGGCAGAAGAGATGAAATATTTCACCTGCACTTGCGATTGTATGGTGGTGATCATATATTGACATTTATAATCTGTTGTATCTGTGACACCGGTAGCTGATGTTGATTGTTGAAGCACTATTTCTAGATCTAACCCCAAGTATGACGTCGACGCTGAATAAAACCTGCAAATCTCGGCGACGTAATTATGCATTATCTACATCAAAGCTGCCCCAGTTATGAGGATGGGGGGAAATATGGTGGGGGGGGGGGATTGTCAATCCTCCCCCTCATCTCCTCGAAAGGCAAACAGCCACTACCGTTTTCAGCGATGAATCAAAAGATGACTCCGTCAGATAAAAGAGGATGGGAGAAGGGATTGACATCATGCGGAGATGATGACTTGTTGCCACGGAAGTGACGATCAGAAATTGATGCAGGATGATGTCGTGGCGATGAGCGGGATACCGTTGCCATGGCAGCTATTTTTGTTTGCCGGCGACGGTGGTGGTGGTGGTGGTGGTGGTGGTGGTGTTTGGCAAATATCATTTGATGACCTTTTTTTTTCTACCCCCTTCCCCGGGAGTATGTGTGTGTGTGTGTGTGTGTGTATATTTAAAGACCTTTTCTACAGTTTATTTCCTGCGATGCTGCCGGTCAATATCATCCTTTCCCACACTTGGGTCATAATCGACGATGCGAGTGGGAGGAAGAGAATCGATGGATTAACGGAGGCTGCTCGTGAATGAGAAACCTCGGGTCACACCTCTGTGTAACGGAAATTGACATGAATGATGAAATATGCTTTTCTGACCTTTTTGATGCATATGAAGATACAGACATGTATATTAAAATGTACATACATACATATAGAAAGAGAGAGAGAGAGGAAGACAAAGATGTTTACAAATTATACATTCTGACTCTAGTTAGACGTAGTCTGCAAAGGTGAGCCTATTCATCAAAGAGGTTCGGGAGAGGTTAACGAGGCAAGGGAATTGCGGGGGTGGAAAATTTGCGGCAAAGGATGGTGGTGAAGAAATTGAGCAGGTGCTGAGACTGGGAAGAGATGTGTGTACATGGTGATGATGATGATGACGATGATGATCATGACAATGATGATGTCGATGATGATGTTGATGACAGTGATGATGATGATGGTGGTGATGATAATGATGATGATGATGACATGGTGATGATGATGATGATGATGATGACGACGACGACAATGATGATGGGGATGATGATGGTGATGATAATGCAGTGGATGTATACAAAGTTTAACCAGCACATTTACCATTTTGCATAGAAAACATCTTGGCCACTGCATATTACATAAGATGATCACTGTGACTTAAATGAAGATGTTTGCACTAATCTAAGTTTTAAGCATCAATACATACTGGAATGACCATGAAATATAAATATCGACAATTTCTCTCCCAGGTTTGTGATACTTTCATTTCTTCTCTGACTATCATTGCTCTCAAATCTGCATGTGGGTTTGTTTTTATTGTGCCAGATGTTATGTACATTAAAAAAAAAAATCAATGTCCAATCTTTTGATACTTACGAAGGATATGAATGTTAAAGTCATTGATTTTTTCCTTTATTTTGTATCATTTCATGTGCCCCGTCATCCGTTCTGTGGCCTTCTTCGAATGGATTGCTTTGTTACAGGTAAGCAAATGAATCATTCGTAATGTTGAGCAATGTGCCGTGGCATACCGTCAGAAGGGCATGGGCACAAAATTGATGGCGAAGTGATGACGTTTGTGTGTGGATGTGCGTGTGTGTGCATGTGTATGTGTGTCTGTGTCGTTCTCGACTGTCTGTCTATGTCTGTGTGTCTGTGTCGTTCTCGACTGTCTGTCTATGTCTGTGTGTGTGAGTTATCTATGACTGTCTGTGTGTGTGTGTGTTTGTTTGTGTGTTTTTGTGTGTGATACACATTTTGCTGTGATGTACTTGTGTTGACATGGTAATGTATGAGCACTCATAATTACCTTGCCAAAAATAGTTGAATCCTATGATAAATACACGTGATTGATTATAGATTAGCATTATACATGTACGTACAAAATGAGTTTACTGGTAAATGAGAGGTAATATGGCAAATGTAAAGAAAAAAAAAGAAGGCTGCGTTTAAATGAATGGAAGGAGATTTTGAGGAAAAAAAAAGTGTCAAGAAATAATTGCTAATGGGGTAAGTAAATACTTACTCCTCCACCCCCCCCCCCCTTTCATTATCTTCTATGCATTCTCGGCTGTCTTCTGTTCGACTCTCCTGGAGAATACCCAATTTGATGTTTGCTCTTGCGATTAGTTAATAAAGTATTAATGGGTATCGATCACTGTAGATTACGTGTGACTCCTGGATCAGACGACTCGGGTCTCAGAGCTTCTGTGTAATACAGTCAGACCATTATGTTATGTTACTCCCGCACGCAGTGCGCACGGGGCTGCTTCGTGCGGTTTCGCACGGGTGCGTGCGGCTCCGTGCCATTTCGTACGGCCTCGTGCGGGTGCGTGCGCTTCTGTACGCCCCCGTGCGACCCCGTGCGACCTCGTGCGCCTTCGTGCGCCCTCGTGCGCCTCCGTGCGGCTGCGTGCCAGTCAGTGCGCCTCCGTGCAGCTGCGTGCCACCGTCGAGTGCGTGGCACGGTACCGTGCGAGGTGTTGGCACGGTACCGTGCGTGGTGTTGGCACGCTACCGTGCGAATCCGTGCGAATCCAGCATCCTGCTAGTCCCGATGCGGGACTCTTTTCTTTTTTCTCATTCTCTCATACGCCATCATTGGCGGTAGCGCGAGGTCTTCTCGATCGCGACAGTCCTCGCATCGCGCGAGTCCACTAAGCCCCCCCCCCCCCCCCCCCCCAAAAAAAAAAAGAGAGAGAGAGAGAGAGAGAGAGAGAGAGAGAGAAAAGTTGTATTGGCGTAACATGAGATTTTCAAATAGGGTCGGGCGGGCTGATTTTTTTTTTACGTGCATTTTACGTGTACAACTCGTGCTCAGTAAACAGTCACAACTGCCGCACCGAATGTGCTGCGTTCCTCTATTCTACAAATCATTTATGGGGCCGATTTTACTGGAATTATACCCCTTCACAGAATTAAAAGATGTTGAAATCCCTATCCTGAATGTTATCACTTCATATTTTACTATTTTGAATGAGATAAGATAGGTGCAAATTGACCTCATGTGTACGATCTTTTCATCGCACACGGCGATCTCTATACAGTCCCACATATAGAGATGCGCGTAAGTTCTCCACAGAAGAACCTATGGCGAAACGCTGCACAATACTAGTACATTGCAGTCTGAATGCAAAGTATACACTGTATAAATCTTGATAGAACTAGCAGCACCCGTGGAAAACCACGGGTCTTAGGGGTTTTATTATTTTTTCCCCTCATAATAAGGATTATATACGATTTTGGACATTTCTATTGATGAAATAAAAGAAAAGTTTTCTCATCCTTTCGTTGGTAAAGTGTGCTCTCTTCTACCCATGACCACCACCCCCACACACACATTTCCACCCCCCCCCCCCGAACAAAATACAAAAACAAATATTCAGAGAAAAATAACCAAAACGACAAAAGCAAAACGGTATAGCTGAGCTGAGCAGGACCTCATATATAGACCCCTAGTGTTTTTGTTGCTATTGTACTGAGAGAAATAAAATATATTCGTCTTCATTTGCTCTCTTCTTTTTGTTTTTATCACCAAACCTTGGTTTAATAGATCATAGAACACCCCCCTTTTTTCCCCACGTCCGCACATGTCTTATGAATATGTATGTCTACATATTCTAACCCGTTTATCTCCTTCACCCTGTACATTATCATTACTGTAATTATTATTATTATTGTTACGATTTATATTATTATTATTGTTGTTATTATTATCATTATTGTTATTATTATTATTATTGTTATTATTATTATTATTATTATTATTATTATTATTATTATTATTATAGCAGCACCCGTGGAAATCCTCGGGTCTGAGTGGTTTTATTCTTTTTTCTCATGATACGATTTTGTACATTTTTATTGAAGAAATTGAAAAAGGAAAGTTTTCTCATTTCGTTAATTGTGACGCGCTGTCCTCTAAATGACCACCCTTCCCAAAAATTTAATATTACATTTGTAGTACGTGCCCTGCGATCCAGTCCATTGGTTGGGATCGTTCCCGCCATCATTATCATAGTTATCATTATTATTATTATTGTTCTTGTTATTGCTATTGTTATTTTGTGGGAGGGGAGATCATAGTCATTCGGTTTTATCATTTTATATTATTCATTGACATGGGGATGAATCAAGGGAATTAAGGAAAAAAGTTTATCGGTCAAGGATAGTGAATATCTTTTTTTCCGTCATGTCAAGGTTACTCTACGACTGATATACATTTCAAATAGCTTCATTATCATTGCAAATTCATTTTAAACATCAAAACAATCCTGTACCTGTTTGTGTCTCTTCCGCCCACTCTTAAGTTATAGATCATAGCATCCCCTCCCCATTCATTTGCATTGGCCTATTGTTTTATCATCATTATTTCAGTGTATTATTGTCATTGTTATTATCATTATTATTACTAAAATTATTAATATTATTTAGGGGAGAGGAGAGAGTAGACAGATGGTAGAGTCATAACATAGGAATGATCAACCAAAGGAGGCGGAAATGTTAATTTGTTAAGAATTGTAAAAATCTGTATCCCCCATTTTTCTGCTCTTGATAAAAAGCTTTTCTGAAGACAGTCCTGCGCAAACTGTCCAAAACTGCTCACTGCACTAACATACGTAATCTTGTGCTGAGGACTACTTCATATATAGACCCCTAGTGTTTTTGTTACTATTGTGCTGAGAGAAATGAAATATTTTCGTCTTCGTTTGCTCTCTTCTTTTTGTTTTTATCACCAAACCTTTGTTTGATGGATCATAGAACCACCCGCGTATCTGCTTCAGACTGTACATTTTTGTTATCATTATTATCATAATCATGAATGTCCTTCTTCTTCTGCTTCAGACTGTACATTATCATCATTATTATCATCATTATTGTTATTATTAGTATTATAACTATCACTATTATCATTTTTTTTTATTATTATGATAATTATCATCATTATAATCATCATTGTTATATTTGAGGAGGGAGAGATCATTGTCATTGGAATCCGTGGGTCTCAGGGCCTCATATTTTTTCTTTAATATTTCTTTTCCCACGTTATGGGAGAAAGAAGAATATTTTTGTCGTCATTTGCTCCCTCTTTTTTATTTTTGTCACCAAAACTTGGTTTGATGCACCATAGAACCACACATTTGATGTCCACTTGTAACTTCAAAAATTGGCGGTCAGCAAAGCGAGGGTTTCCCCCGCGTCCGCTTGTCTCATGAATATTCATGTTTACAGCAGCCATGCATGCATGCAGTAAACGAAAGAACAGCGGCGCGTGTACTCTGATATGGAAGGGTACGATCGGCAAGGACAAAATTTAAGTGGATATTTAGCCGTCCTGAACAGTCTGAGTACAATGATACCCGACTTGAGAGTGAACAAAATGACATACCTGAGCTGCATAGTATCCTGCAGTTGTGCAAAATACAATAAAATAACAGCGTTCGTTGTTTTCATTTGGGCACGCCAATAATGGCGAACGTCGCTGTACGTAAATGCCCTTGTACTTGTATGACCGCGCCGTGTATTATACCATAATGAGTGTACATATCACGCGCACCCAGATAGTGTTTCGTGTGACCATCGTCAATACATACACAGGCGCAGGCCACACACTGGCATACCGTACCCACCCGAGAGTACATTGTGTGCATGCCTGCGTGTCCGCCGGAAGATGTCAGAAATTTCGCTGCACCCATTATCTTTAGTATCCCACTGTCTCTGCAAGCTAAAAGATGCACTACTGTGTATCGAGAAAGTAGGAGTCCAGCGCAGGATTGGTGAATATTAAAACATTCGGCTCTTTCGTCACGCACAAAAATGCATTATGCATCTATCTGATTAATTTTTCTTTTTCATCCTCGACGTCGACACGGAGGCTGAGAGGGGACGAAACCCGCGCCATTCGATGCAGGATACTCTCCTGCGGCCGACGGCACCGGTCGCAGCTGCCCGGAGCCGACGGCTCGGGAGGAGATAGACAAACCAGCAACGCCGGAATAAAACAGGAAATACAATGTACATAAGGTCGCGACAACAACAACAACTTCGCGTATTATATATATAGATACGCGTCCGTGTGGGAAACAGATGACATACTAGTACTTAGTACTGATCAAGCGAGGCTATGCGAGTCGAGTCGCAAGCTAGATCTCTTCCTCGTACATCCGATGTCCCCAGAGCCTTTTCCACTTCCGGGTTTTTGCGATCGTGATCGCAATCAACAAGATACTTGATATCGATAGCAAAAAAAAATAATAATAAAGAAAGTAGGGTCGGGTGTGTTACGCCAATACAACAATTTTTTTTTTTTTTTTTTTTTTTTTTTTTAGGGGGGGGGGGGCCTAATTGCTGCCCTCGAAAAAAAAAAGATCTGCACGGGGTCTCTCCTTATACTACACGCCCTCAACGACGGTATTTCCGTGTGCGATATTGCTCATACCATACACACCATACTAGTACACACCGTATACGAAGGCAGTCCAGGTACTGGTAGTGGACTAGCATCCTGCGTGCGAATCCATTGGGGGCCGTGCGTGCATGCATTGTACATAAATATCCCCTTTGTAAGTGTGTGCTCATGATCATGACTACTACTACTAATAATAATAATAATAGTGGCTACTTGTATAGCGCACAGGTCCACTTTTCAGTGCTCATGGCGCTTCAAAAATGAAAAGATATCATATATTTACATGCATATACATATTCAAACATTTCAACAAATAAGAAAATGGTAAACAAAAACAATCCCATATATACCAAATAAAGAATACAACATATACCAATTAAAAATACAATATTGATCCAATATTAATGACATACAGCAATTACAGTCCTCAGTATGAAAGGAACAGATAAGTTTTAAGTTTGGATTTGAATGACTCTGTCGATGACAGTTCCCTTAACTGAAGAGGTAACTGATTCCACAATTTTGGTCCCATAACGGAAAAAGCACGATCACCATACCCATGTTTTACTCTGGGTGTTTGGAGTAAGAATGCATCTGCATCTGCATCTGCATTACTAGTATGTGTGCGCCTGCGTGTGGCTCCGTGCCCATGCCTGTTTGCCTGCAAGCGATCGCGAGAAGACGATACTGCAAAATATATATATATATATATATATATATATATATATATATATAGATGTGTGTATATATATATATATATATATATATATACGTATGCAACAATATGTGTACATGTATGCATATATGTATATATATGTATACATACATATATATATACAATATATATATATATATATATATATATATATATATATATATACTATATATACTCCACGTGTTGGCAAAATTTTTAAATTTGTTTATATGAAATTGTCATATAATATGCTTTGGCCGGAAATGAAATAAAAATGAAATGAAATGAAATGAAGATGAAAAGATAATTAATAAAATTGCAACAGAGTTCATGCTGTATTCACCGATGGTTTATTTTTTGACACAAATTTTGACCTTTCTAGCACTCAAGTATCAACACTTGAGAAAGGGCGGCGAGACGCTCGAAAATTTGTGTCAAGAAATAAACCGTAGGGGAATATAGCATGAACTTTGTTGCAATTTTGTTACTCATCTTATATATATATATATATATATATATATATATATATATATATATTTGGGTGAGAATTTTGTATGTAAATACCTATAGTGTATTCATATATGACTGTGTATGCGTATACTCTGCTTTATATATATATGTATCGATATATATATGTATATATATATATATTCATATATATATATATATATATATATATATATATATATATAACGTTCAGCGGTATGTTAACCTTCATTGTTAACCATAGATGAAGCATTCCCCCATCTTGCCTCAACACACACACACACACACACACACAACACATCAGACATTCAGTGCATGCGACCTTACACCCAACAGACTCAGAGATGTATACTCGTAATTATTAAACCTTCTTCTTGGCTCCACCAATTTAGTTGATTGGTATTTATTTTTCTCATATCATTTCATAATGAATTCGAAATGTGCCTGAAATCTCAAATGCACATATTATCATTTCGACTTGTACATGTAGGCTACATACATGTATGTACTTGCATGTTAATTTTCTGTTCATGTTTTCTTCATAAAACGTCCATTAAACAACTACAGTGTAATAAAGAAAAGTATATAGAACATGTTTTCAAAGGACTTCTGTCTAAGTCACCCACTAGTAAGAATTGTGAGTATCTACATGTACACAAACATTAACTCAGGAACAACCATTGCGATTCACAGGTTACTTTATACGAAAGAGGTTTCGAATTATATCTCAAATTTATATCGATATTGTTAAAGAAAGGTTTGCTTCATTTTCAAAGTGAGGATACATAATTATATACAATATGCAGCACAGGTCTCTCATCCAAAGTAAGAAAAAGTTTCGTAATGAAGGATATGATTTAAGTGACATAGGCAATTCCAATACTTATCACAAGTAAATACAAGTACGGGCAACATCCCAACCTCGTCTCTCAAACCCGCACGTGCTACTTTATCTAATAATACATGTGAATTTCAGTGTCATAGCGAACAGATATCCACGATAAATGTACAGTAGTTTTGTTATATACATGTCATGTGTAGCCTCAGTGCTCGTGCGCAGATGAACAGTGTACAATGTAGAAACACACAAGACTAATGCTAAATAACTTGATTTCGTGAAAGCAATTTCGTTGGCTTTTCCATGTACACAAAGGTACTTCTTCTTAACTCATGTGCACCTTTACTATTGTGAATGTACTTGTGTATAATGCGATGAGTCTTTGCAGTAGTTTGTGCATTGATGTTTACCTTAGCAATTTCTTGTCATTCATTGCATGTATACGTAAACATAACAGTTTGCAGTTGTGAAACTTCTACATGTACAGTACTTCCGCCTGTCAATGGCTAAAGTCTTGTAACATGCCGACAGAAATGTTCTGTATTTTGATGGACTAAACGTTGGGTACTCATGCAAACACAGCTACCCTGGTCAGCCTGATACTGAGTTTCCCGGGCATGAACGTACAGAAATGTAAACAATCCACACATTCATCAATCGCATGCGAAATAAATTGTATCAAAGTTTCATTATGTTTCACTGAAAATTACGTTCATAACAGATTCGAAAGTGCAAAAGCAGCATTGTAAAATTCAACAGACAATTATGCCAAATTTTCGAGGAGTGATGGAAGAATGCTACATAAATGATAACACGTTCATGTACACAGTATACTACATTTTACTCATCGTAAGCTGTATAAAGTCAACAATCCACAATGAACTCTATCTATCCATCTATGGAGCCACCTCCCTACAACAACAAATATGTTTCATTACACTGTATAACAATATACGTCTACAAACACTGTTGGACGCACCCTTCGTTGCTGGTATCGTACATGTAATGCATACTGCGAATGAAGTTTGAATCACGTCATAAAAGAATATTACAGTTCATTTAAAAGTACAGGAGAACAGTAATGAAAACTCGTAAGATACACATCGTCTTTCAATGGCAATAATAAGAATAAATAAAGATAGAATCAAAATTACCATAAACGTGATACAGAATACTAATAATTTGATGATAAAATTGCATAAAATCACAATGTCATAACTACTGACATCAATTTCAACAAATAACAATTATAATAAAGCAACCAAAGGAGGCGGAAATGTTAATTTGTTAAGAATTGTAAAAATCTGTATCCCCCATTTTTCTGCTCTTGATAAAAAGCTTTTCTGAAGACAGTCCTGCGCAAACTGTCCAAAACTGCTCACTGCACTAACATACGTAATCTTGTGCTGAGGACTACTTCATATATAGACCCCTAGTGTTTTTGTTACTATTGTGCTGAGAGAAATGAAATATTTTCGTCTTCGTTTGCTCTCTTCTTTTTGTTTTTATCACCAAACCTTTGTTTGATGGATCATAGAACCACCCGCGTATCTGCTTCAGACTGTACATTTTTGTTATCATTATTATCATAATCATGAATGTCCTTCTTCTTCTGCTTCAGACTGTACATTATCATCATTATTATCATCATTATTGTTATTATTAGTATTATAACTATCACTATTATCATTTTTTTTATTATTATGATAATTATCATCATTATAATCATCATTGTTA